>NC_134455.1:258536146-258839021 GCF_047948215.1 Lycorma delicatula | reverse complement strand
TTTCTTTGAAATTGGAATTAATTTTTGGGTTATTTCTTAAATTTTCAATGTCAAATCTTGTTGTTAGTTTGTTAAATCTTATTCTTTATCTTTGTTTTGTAGGATGAATCTCATCTTGAATGTTTTGAGATAGTGATCAGCCCTTTTTGATTTTGATATTTTTGATTTCTTTCTGATTTTTAAAGGAAAGGTTACCTAAGTCTGCATATAGTCGATTTGCAATTCTCTTAAATTTGGGTTGGGAAACACTATAGTACATGTTTTCTGTTGAGTTTTTTAAATGAAGTGGATATTAATTTCAGGTTGAACGCTTTACACAGTTCAATTAGTTTTATGTTTTTTGTCTGTTCTTTTATAGGCTGGGAAATTTCCTACGGTTTTCTGGATAATTTTCTTTCCTAATTTGTGCATTAAAATCTCCTAGTAAAATTTTGATGCAGTCTTTTGATACTTTATGGATACCATTTTCTAATGACTCCCAAAACTTTTTTAATTTGTTTGAATTTCTTTTATTATCACCATTAACTGGAGCATGGAACTTGATTAATGTGAAATTTTTACTTCCACATCTTACTGTTATAAGGGTTAAACGTTCAATGTGAATAGAAATTTTTGACTGAGTCTAATATTTTTGTAATACACTGAGAAATTTTCTTATTCATTTTAAAGGTTATTTCCAAAAGTGGCATATTTTTCATTTTCTTTTTTTGAGTTTTCCTTCTGAAAATTCTACAACTTTCTGATTATATTGTGTTTTTGTCTGTGAATCTTGTCTCTTGAAGTGAGAGTATTAAGATTTTTGTTCATCTAAGATTTTTATTAGTTCTTTAAAAGTTTTCCTATTTTTTACAGGGAGTTGATATTTAAAGTTCCAAAGTGATATTTGGATTTTGGTTTTAATTTTGACAGTGGGTTTCCAGAAGGTTACAGTTCCTTCTTGCATGCTGGTTTTGACTTACAGAATGCGATGGCCCAAATGCATGGCTTGTTGCCATTGTAGATTCTCATTTCTCATTACCGCCTGGAGAACTATTGTTTCCAAAAGTTCCTGTCATGCCTTATTTCATGCTTGAATATTTTTTTACAAAAAAAAAGTCTTCCCAATGTTAAAGCTATGGTTATAAACATACAATTTTTTTCCTTGTTAATTCAGTTGAGGGTTTTAAAAATCCTCAACCTATGCAGGGCTACGATGTGGAGGAGCACACCTCTACGTTCAGGTACAAACCTTTTTGTTTCCAGAAAAAGCAGCTCTGACAGTATTTTCAGCACAGGAAACAAACCCCAAAATAAACTTTATAATTAAGTTAATTTTTTTTTTGTAAATAGCAAATAAAAGAATAATTATTAGTTTTATATAAACAAGCCATTAGCTTTAATTTGCTCGTTCTAAACAAAATAAAATGCCAAACTGTATTTTTTTTTATTAACTCATACAACTTCATGATTATGAAATAATATTAATTAACATACAGATAATACAATTTGAACCACATATACAAATAATGTTTATTTGGTATTATAAACACCTACAATGTTCTAGATTTTTAGTTTCATACTTTTCTGATTAACATTTTTTGCTACTACAAAGAAAGAAATTATAAGTGGTAAAACGATTTTTTTAACAAACTTCATACTATGACTACATAGCATAGCAGTAATTACTTTCCCAAGCTATTAAAAATAATGCAATATTGTCAACAATTAATTTATGAAGAAGAAAATTAATTCATTTAGTGCAAAAGATACACTGTTCAAATAAATGATTTGCAATGGATTAAAAAAAAAGTTGGCATAATTTTTGCTTACATCTCATTCTTTTTAACAACTTTATACAGACATGCAACTACGATGACAGACCTCACTACAAATAGGCATTACTAAAAATGATGAATTTACAAGTGATTCGCCGACCTTTCAGTTTATATAAAGATGAAATACTATAAATCTAACAAGGACAAAGCTAAAAATAGTCTGGAATGCCTCATTTAATGTTATCATTATATTCTGATAAACACTGATGTTAACTGAACCAGGTTTTTCAATCAGAACACACGCAATTTTCATAGGATAGGTTACGCTATAATTTCATTATTATGCAAATTTTTTGATTAAAAATGAACTAAAAGTAACTTTATATATATACCTGTTTAGTGCTTTTCTTAACTTTTTCTTTTTTTTCATAGCATCCTATTTTCTCCTTGGAGTACCACTGGTACTAAGAGACTTCTGCTAAAATATATAATGCTTCATCAAATTTGTAAAAAGCTGAAGATATCTCTTTTTAGGAAGACTCAGACAAATCTTACTTGGGATAGAATCAGGTCTCACACAAACTCACTTTTTACTTCCTTGAAATGTGAAGCTATAACTCTTCAAAATTTACAGAGTATTTATGAAGTTTGGTTGTTGGGCCATGTTTAATGTCTCCTTATTCATACTAGAAGAGATATTTTTGGGGAAGTCTCCCACAATTGTGCAATAACAAAACACATTTATATTTAGTAGATGCATGGTTATCAATTTATATAAATGAAAAACAAGACATTAAATAAGTGCTGTATGAAATATTATACATGTGGGTTTACCTGTAGAGTACTTCTATCATTTATAATATCATGAACACTTAAGAACATTTTTCTAATACACAATAAACGTTTAAACAAAAACAGTGAATTCAAACAAATTTCTACATTTAAACTTAGTTATAAAACAAACAAATTTCAAGTTTTATTTACTGTAAAAAATTTTTATTATTGATGCGTAGTAAAAGCAAATGTCTTTATAATTCCTACATTGTAACACCAATAAGAACACTTTATACCACCTTCATATTCAAAATTGTATAAAACAGGAGGGCACAAGTTTAACATTTGTTCTTTCCTATTAAAATTCAAAACTTATTGTACCAAGTGTTCAACATGAGATATGTTTTTGAATTTTTATCTTTAGGCTGTGTTTTTGTAATTACTCATTCAAATCAGTTCTAAAGAAGAGTAAAGTAAATTTAAAAAAGTCCTCAATCAATTAGTTTAACTTTTCCTGCCAACAAAATGATAACATGTTTCATACTTTTATCTCAACTGTACCAACAATTTATTTACACATTACTTTTACTTACTTTTTTACCCACAAAATTATTTAGAATGAATTTAAGGCTTTCTATGGGATTTTTTTCTGTACTCTTAGGAGTGATTTTAGGTATTACTCTTATGTATTATTTTAGTAAATATACTTAATAAAATACAGTCTCTCACGAATTAACAGAAATAATATTCGATTATGTTCTGCTGGTGAAAAAAAAAAAAACATTCATACAACTGTAGGTCTAGAAAAAGTTTCCAAACTTGTTTACATAAACTTTCCTCTTTGCCTAATTTCTGCTAATTGCTGAAATTAAACTATACTGAAATTGTTGGGGCCAAATTTTGTGACAAAATTGGTGATTTATATGTTTGACCTTGAAATTTAAAAGAAAATGGGCTCCAGACTGTATCTCTAGTAGTTTCCAAGAAAACTGCTGTAAAACTTAAAAATATGCTGCTGAAGTTATACAAAACAACTTTGATACAGTACACAGTAGACCACTCAAGGTATTTAAGATCAAGCATAGCATTGCAAAAGCAGTGGTGGAAAAAATCTTTAACAACTTACACATTTGTAAATTTGGTTTAATTTTTTTTTGTTTTTCAGTTTTCTTTGAGCAGTTAATTTTTTTCTAAAACGTTTTTGAATATATAAAAAAAATATTTAACAGGGTTTCATTAAAATCTTTTGTGCCATGTTTTGGCCTATTATGTTTTAAATAAGGTCAAATTTTAAACTTCTGTTTATTTTCAGTTGTTTACCATTAATTTTCATAGAATTAAATTCCTTCAAAATGTTTTACTTTTATTGTTAATTTTACAAAATACATTTACACCAAACCTTAAGTGTTATTATTGTTTAAGTGTTATAATTTTTAGTCTAATTTTTAAGTTTTACAGCAGTTTCCTGTAACTTCAGCAGCATAGTAAATTCTCAGCTACTAACTATTGTTCTGTATAAATGTTTAGTTTGTGAATTAATGTTTCACATAGGAAACAAACAGTCAATGGCATCAAGTCAGGTGACGCTGGAGGTCAATTAATAATGGCCTTCATTTATGATAATTCCCCATGCCATGCTCAATACAATTACTTAAAGAAGTTATATTAAGTAATTCCTAGCTTCTTTGTAAGATTGTGTAAGTGTCCCATGATGTAGAAAATTCATTTTCTATCTTGTATATGGAAGATATCTATTGAAAGAATTAGTAAATCGTTTGGAAAGAAATTTTTTATGTGCACAATTCCCATTTGGCGTGAGTGGTAGCGTCTCAGCCTTTCATCCGGAGGTCCTGGGTTCGAATCCCGGTCAGGCATGGCATTTCACATGCTATAATCATTCATCTCATCCTCTGAAGCAATACCTAACAGTGATTCCGGAGGTTAAAAAAAAATATCTTTCTTGATATTCACAATATCCAACTAACACTCATCCATTTCAAAATCCATAAACAAAAAATATGTCATTCAATTAATCTGAATAAAAATTGAAAAGGCATTTTTAGACTCTTCTTTACCTCTATTTTTGTTAACTTCCATAAGCTTACAAATTATGAAAATGTAATGCAAAGTTTAATTATTTATCAGCCAACTAATGAAATATAAATTTCTTAGTTACTTTTTTCATACATTTAATTTTGAAAATGAAAAAGTTTTATATCTTTCTTTAAGTAGCAATTAATTTAAAAGACTGCTATTAAACTAATCTTTTATTTAACTTTTCATTCTTATTTTGAGCATTTAGAAAAAAATCTTTTGTAGTGTTAAAAAAATAACATTCTTCTCCTATGTCCATTCTAATTAATTAGTTGCCAAATTTCTTATACTTGATTGTTTTCAGTAGAGTTTAATTTTACATCAGTTTTCTCAAAATCTAATTCTTTAAAAATTTTGTTTAAAAATTCTATTTGTAAATGGGAATGTCAACACATTAAATTTACATCAAACCTAAAAAGGGGGTTTTTACTTCAATTTTTTGGGCTTCACAACAGTTTTCTCAGAAAGCTACTCGAGATAATTCTGGGACCTACTTTTTTTTAGATTTCCAAGTCAAAAAATATATAAAACCACCAATTTTGGTGCTGATAATTTTAGTATTCCCTCACTTTATCACTGGTTCAAATAACAGAGTGAAAGTTTTTGCTAGCCATATCTTAAAAACGGTATTTTTGGATCAATGTTTACATGAGATTTTTTTAAACTTTTTTCACCGCTGTAACACATCCTGAAATTCAGTATCTATATACAAACTGAAATAATATCAGGATGTATATACTTACTATACTCGCATATTTCATCATGTGTTAACTAATTAAATATTATATTATTATAATTGTGATAATATGATAACATACAATTAATTTAAAAATAATAAATATGAATAAAAACACATTTTATAGCTTTTAAAAATTTAAAGGTGATTTTTTTTGTAATATTCCTGTCAGTAGAAAATAAGTTATAAAAAAAAATTATAAAAAGTGATTTTTTAGTAGTGTAATTTTAATAAAACAGATTGGTTTCCTAAGATATTGTGATGACCTATTATGGAAAATTACATGAAATCTGGTCATTGAATGTAAATAATAGCAAAAGAGCTACTTAAAACTACTCGTTCGTCACTGACAAAAGACTAAAACAACTCCTCACAGCAAATGGTTTTTATTATCTCATTGTTAAATCATCATAAAAAAGCAACAAATTAAGATGAAAAAGATTAATTAAAAAAAAAAAATATGAGAAAAATCATATTGTAACTGAATTTTTAGTTACATTTCTGTAGAAAAAATAAAGTATTTATTTATGAAAGAAGAGTTAAAGAAGACATATGATTTTATAACGCTGGATTCACTATGGCTAAATGAGCAATGAAAATTAAATAATTTTTTTTAAGTTTTCAAATCTACATGTACTAATATATATGATTGTTACCCAAACATTAAGATAAAGAGTTTTTGACATTATTCATGAAAACTAACATAATGTTTTTGGCATTACAGTGCCAGTTATACACACAGAGTACCAAACACTACCTCCTTTCACAGTTGAAGTAAGTGAAACTAAAACTGTCCTTTTGTAACTAAGACTCAAAATCAACTGGTGGTTGCTAACCAAATAATAATGAAATAAAAAGTTGCATACATACATAAAAAATAATAATAATAATAATTGATAGATTAAAGAAATTATACCATAAAATAACATATCCTACTTCCACTAACTTCAGAGTTTATAAAAAAAGACTACATGGTTTGAAAAAATATTAAACTATATGTTTAAAAGTCAGACTTGAGGTAAAATTAAAAAATTATTAGCTGTATTTTTTTTAATCTTACATCTTGAATGATTACAGACATAATTTAACTGCTGGCAGCACAAATTATAAAACAAAATAAGAAAAAAGAAAAGATTCACTAATTACTAATTTTCTATAAATAAGTTTTAGTCTATTATTTGTCACCTTTAGGCTAATTTTTATGATGCCTGTCAGAATAGAGACTTTGGAAAATTGTACTGGTGCAAATATTTCAATCCGTTCTGAGAATAATTTGTGAATGTGGGTTGCTGCTAGTGAATGTGAAGACCAGTTGCTAACATTTGTAACACTCCGGTGCTGTCTAGATTGTGTTTTGCGACTTGAATCGGAACTTTGTTCTGGACGAGATCCCTCTTCAAAAAGTACTCCAACCTAAAATGAATTTCAAACTTAGCACAAAAAAAAAATAAACAATCATTGTGCACGAATATTTACCAGAATAATTTTATCTAAAACATATTTAAATTATATCTTCTTAAATCAATGCACACAATTTTATTACAAAATCTTATATATGTAACACGCTGATATTACTTAACATTACGCTATTACAATTGATAAAAAAAAGAAAAAAGCTAATTTGAACAGAAAAAATTTCATGTACATTGGGTTTTTACAGAAAAAAATTTACGAGGGAAAAATGCACCCAGTATGATAACCTTCAGTAATATTAGTTGAATTTATTATAATTAATAAAAAGATAGTTATTAAAAAATTTATTATAATTTTTTTGCAGAAGAAAAATTAATTATTTTCTTCAATCAAAATTTTATTTTTCTATCATCCAATGTAACATATTCACAAAAATTTCAGTATATTTGTGACACATTTTTTCTTTGAATTCTTCAACATTTTAGGGGGGTTGATCACTGAATATCTTAATTGTCAAATTGGCCCACCAGAAAAAATCACATGCTGCGAGATCTAGTGATCTCACAGTCTAAGGAATACCACCATTTTCTGTCTGTAATAAGTTTGAGAATTTAGTTCAGCAATAAAACAAGAAGCCAGAAATAGTTCAGCAAAAAACATACATTGTATGTGCATAGGAAAATATAGATATCATAAGAGGTACAGCAGTGCTACAAATCCTCGTACAGTCTGCTTGTTGTCATTCAGTTTTACTTGGCTTGTCAAATACCAGTTTTGAAAGATTTTTTGTAAGGATTTATGTATTGAATTATTATATAAAATTCAAGTAGTTCAAGCATTAAATGTCACAAATTGAGTTAATCATGACTTTTTAACACCCAACTTTTGATTCTTATAAATGTTATTTAAAATATGCATGAGTGGTGAAACATTTCTGTTTATGTCAGTACATGATAAACAAAGCTTTTGGAATCGGGTGATAAAAACTCCAATGAAATGCAACAAAAATTACTGCATCGTACTAAAGTCACAGTATGTCATGCAATAGCATCCTCTAGAAAAAAAATCAATATATATTTCTTTGTGGACAATGATAGAAATACTGTTAATGTCACGTATAGCAATGAATTTGAATTATTGTGGAATTTCTGCTTTTCAAAAACAAGAAACCTGAAATAATTTCACACAATTTAGTAATGAAGGATAACGTAAAAGGCAATATTTAAAATTTACTTTATTAACTAAAGTGAATTCTATAAAATTTTTCAAGTGGCTGCTTCAGAAAAAAGAAATTGTTGAATGTTTTATTAAAAAAAACACATAATTCTATGCTGTAGAAACTGAAAATTTTGAATACAATTATTAGATACCGGATTATGTGCATGTGCATATTAAGCCCATTATCACCAGTTACTGCATATTTTTCTTAAAATATAGAGATGATGCATATTTTCACTATATTTACAATATTCTTCAGTAGGGTACCTTGTTAAAAAATGAAATCTTATGTTGTAGCTGGCCAAACCTATTAGCTGTATGGCTCTCAGAGCGGACTTAAAAGCCGCAGAACAGTACCTCTGATTGTTTACATTTACAAAAGTAAGAAATGTTAAATAATTGTTAATTATCAAATTTATTGATATGTTATTTAACTACTTATACTAACTGTATGCTGATTTTGAAATAAAAAAACTAAAAATTAAATTTTTTTATTATTTAAATTTGCATGTTTTGACACTTTTCATGCATATTTCAAGCTCTTTATGTTGCATATAATCCGGTCTCTAGCAATTATAATACTAACTGCAACTACTACATAATATAAACACAAAGGTCTGTACTTTTTATACATGGAGCAATATATACATTTTTTAAATTATCCACCTGTTTGTAAATATTCTTTGAAACTATTCTTCAGTTTAACTGATAATATTAACAAAATAATTAAAAAATAAATAGACTGATCTAGCAATAAATATAAATCATATAAATACAAATATAAATAAATCACATTAGCAATAAAGGAACTTGACATTCTACACTTACCTTCTATGGCTCATGACTGCATATGAGCAAATTTGTACAAATAAATGTATTAAACAATTTTTTTTTTAACTATCACTAAATAAAACTGTAGGATAATAGGATTAATAAAAATCAGTTGGGTTCAGTACATTTACATTGAGTAAATATCTCAAACAATTACCTGGCTTTCTACAGCAGCCATTTCTTCCATAACTCTTTTCATAACAGCACGAACAGTTCTCGGTTCAAGACTATGAAGCCAATCTCGAGTCTCAACTGATTTTCTTAACATCTAAGAGAATAAAAACAATAAAAAAGTAAATGCAGATCATAAAATATCAACATAAATATATTTTTCACACAAAGACTTGCTTAAGAATAGAATTATAACAGCACCTAAACAAATAACATAAATGCTTATTTCCTCAAGTATTATAATTATCATTGTAAATGATAGTACAAAAAAATGAGACAGAAAAAGAATTAATTTCAAATTACACAAGCCTTCAAAATTTGGGTTGTGGAATGTTTTTTAACTTTTGTTAATTGATTCCTATATATTTTTTAGCATTGAATATGAAAATAACCTTCACTTTCTTCCATCGTCAGGATTTTTCACAAATCGCAAATTTCAAAATTTGTAGAAGTTGAAAAATTGCGAAGATGTGATACAGTAAAATAGACATACTTTTTATATATATATATTCAATTTTTTGGCTTATACTATGCATTCTTACAGCTAAACAGATGAGTGGTCTGAAGAGAAGGGCAAGGGTTATTTGGGTGGAAGATGACAGGACAGTGGGAGAGGTTGGCTGACAGGTTGTGACAAGACTTAACAAGATGTAACATGTTTATTGGCAGATATCCATGCCACTCATGCACTGTGCAACTACTATTAGTGCTGTTTCAACCATTAGCATGCATAGATTGAGTTTTTCCCGTTCTCCGTGATCAAACGCATTTTTGTTGGTGGAAAATATATTTTCAGGTATAAAGCAAACTTTCTATTTTCAAAATGACTACAAGAGGCTGCAAAAATCCTGCAGATTCTTTTTTTTACATTTGTGGTGAGTTAGTGGTGGAAAAGCAAAAAAGAAATATAACAAGTTACTTTTGAGAAATGTATCTCACATATTTCGGAGTGAAAATAGGAGATCAAGACAAAACTAGGGTATCCTACTACGTTTGCTACACATGTGTTGAAGGATTTAGATGGTAGTCAAAGGGTGAACAAGAAACATTCAGATTTGAAATTCCAATGGTGTGGTGAGAGCCACAAAATCACACCAATGATTGTTACTTTTGTTCGACTGGTGTTAATGGTTTCAGTTTGAAGAATAAAAAAAGGATTGTCTATCCAAATATTCCATCTGCTTTATTCCTGGGTCCTCATGGTAAAGGTGTACCAGTGCCAATCCACCAGAAAATTTACCTGAAATAGACAGTTCCAGAAGCGATTTAAATGAAGATAACATCGAGGAGTATGAACCCAGAGATAGCTATGCACCAGAGCTTTATTCACAGTCTGAACTAAATAATTTGGTTCGCGACTTACATTTGACCAAAGAAAATTCAGAATTGCTTGGTTTAAGTCTTAAAGAGAAGAGCCTGCTAGCAGCTGGTATCTCATTTTCCTGATTCAGGTACAAAGAAGGAGAATTAGTCTTCACTGAACCACGTGGGCTTTCGCCTTGATTTAACATTCCGCACGAAAGTATTTATTGGATACTGTTCATAGATTCATCCTAAAGAAGCCTCGCAGTTGTCTTTCTTCACAATGGGAATACATATTCGTCAATACCCATTGGACATTCTGTCCATTTAAAAGAGGGTTACCATAGTTTGGAATTCATTCTCAATAAAATTAAATACGACAATCATAAGTAGATTATGTGCGGTGTATCTCAAAATAATATTGATGCTCCTAAGGCAGCAAGGAGGATACAAAAAGTTTTCTTGTTTTTTGTGTGAATGGGATAGCAGACAGAGAAAATCATTGCATAAGGAAAGACTGGCCAAAAAGCTCTTCATTGGAACCTGGAACCAAAAAATGTGCTCACATAGAACTAAATAAATTTCTCCTTCCACCTCTGCATATCAAGTTAGGCTTGATGAAGCAATTGGCCAAAGCCTTACCAAAATGAGGTAAATGTTTTAAATATACCTGTGACAAATTTCCAGTCTTATCAACTGCCAAACTAAAAGAGGGTGTTTTTACTGGTCCTGACATTAGAAAATTTCTCAAAGATTGTAATGTTGAGAAACTAATGGAAGTTCTAGAAAAGAATCCTGGGAAGCCTTTAAAGATGTAGTAACTAAGTTTCTGGGCAATAAGAAGGATATCTGAACTTAAATCAATCACTGAGAACATTCTGCAGAAGTACAAAAATTTAGGCTGTTCCAAGAGCTTGAAGGTTTACTTTTTAAATTCACATGTGGACTACTTTCCTGAAAATCTGGGTGCCGTTAGCAGAGAGATGGATGAGAGATTTCATCAGGACATGAAAGAAATGTAAAGGAGGTATCAAGGAAAATGGACTACTACAATGATGGCAGACTGTTGCTGGATTTTACAGCCAAACCTTAGAGGGAACATAGAAGGAGACGCACGAAGCAGAGTATAAGCCGTCCAAAGAAACTTCAACACATGGAATAAAATTCTAAGTATTTTACATACTTTGTCATTACGGGTGAGTGAAGTGGGTGACTGATTTCCAAAGACATGACATACCTCTTAAAAATAAATTAAATTAATTTAAAACACTATAATAGAAACACTATAAAAGCACTATAATAAAAATTAGGCTTATTTTGTAGTAATTTTCATTAGAAATTAAGATGTCAATGAACACCTTTTGCTCTTCTCTTCAGATTAATCAACTGTTTAGCTATAAGAATGCCTAGTATAACCCAAAAAAATGAATATGTTATATTAATTTATAATAAAAATAAAAACCGTTTTATATCTTTTTTACTGTATTACAGTTTTGCAATTTTTAACTTTTTACAAATTTTGAAATTGAAATTTGTGAAAAATCCTGATTTGATGGAAACAAATGAAGGTTATTTTCTGATTCAGCGCTAAATAATACATAAGAATCAATTATCAAAAACTAAAAACCTCAACCACCACAGGCTTGTGATACTTGCCCAAAATTACAAACGTTTTATCTTTTTAGATTTGATTAGTTTCATTCAATTCTTTATTCTTGTTAATTTCTTTACCAAAACAATGATACACTTAAATCTACATTTGTTTTCTTTATTTATTCTAATATTTGGTTTCCTTTATAATTTTTTCCTATATAACTAAATTAACTATCACTGAGCAGTTTAACATATGACCACATTGAGATGTCTTTATTCCTAAGATTGTTATTTAGATATTTCATACAATTATCGATTACTGCAAGTTGTTTTAATTAAAAAAATAGCAATCCCTAGGAACATACAGTAAAAATATATATTAGTATTATGATATTATATTCATTAATAAATGTTACAAAAACTCATTCAATTCATATATTTCTTTATCCAGCTTCACATTTGGCACCATTTAATACTGATACTCATATATTTTGTACATGCATTCAATAATTTACATCTTCAGTTAAATGAGCACCAGAGTAGGACTCAACTTTCATCATGGAAAGAACAAAATAAAATATATATGATTAATGATTTTATTTTAACTATAAGTATATTACACTGTTATCAATATTTTCAAATATAAGTGTACACAAATTATTTTTTTTTTCTAGGTTAGTTTTCAACAAACCCTTTTCAAAATAATAAATCAAGAATACATTGAATCTGATACTGTATTAATAATATATAAAAAGCAAAATTAAATAATTTAGTATTGTTACTGAATGTTAAAAAGCAAACTGAAATGTAGCAAAGGAAAAAACAAAGCTCAGAAACAACAAAATGCTAAACATTATTACAAAATAAAAATACTTTATAATCCAAAGTAAATATTACACAACCTGGTAGTCTTTTTATGGGATGGGATCCCTATTTCCAGCAAACTAACAGTAATCTTAGTACAACACATAAGACTCAGAGAAAGTAGCTTCTACATTTAAAAATACTTGTTTGCAATATAGTCTCCTGAACAACAAACAAATCATTAGAACACAGTCACCAAACACAATGCCAATGGAATAAATAAACTTAACTGCTCTAACTACAAAATGATCTGCATCAATAAAACAGGATGGACTTTCAAATAAATATATAATAAAACTTAGTCTTTTATAGAAAGATACAGTCAATATTTTACAATCATCTTACGGAAACTAATCCATTAACATCAATAACCATATAAAGAATGCACTATCTTACTACATTCAAACATCATTAAAATCAAAACACAATAATAAATGGACACATTTTCGATCACTTTCTAAATACGAATCTACCACAGTCACAAACTGCCAGCAATAACATTTTATTATTGCTGACGTCTTTGTGTTAGATGATTTTGAAAGAATTAAATTTATTAAATTTGGTTTGGTTAGTCATTTCAAAGTTTTGTAGTTTTCAAAATTCATATTTATTGTTAATAATTAATTAAATTTCCTTTACGTGTAATACTTTTTATAATTACAGTTCACAAAATTTTCTAAATTATCATGTAGCTAACGTTAATTCCTACAGTAATTTGATACCTTGAATAAATACATAAAAACTAGGACAAACATAAATTTCTGTTTTTTCTTTGAACTTTAGTTTAGAAATCAGAAGTTCAAAGAGAAATTTAGATGAAAAAACAAGGAAACAAAAGAAATATTCCTAAATACATAAATTACACATTTATTAAATTATTACATTTTTTAAACACATTTTTTATTACACATTTTTTAAATTATACATTCATTACACCATTATACATTACAACCACTACACATTCAACAGATACATCAATTTTAACGTACCTGAGATATAGCTAATCCTTGCATTCTAACATAATGATTGACTAAATCCTGAGCAGCAAGTCTCAAACCTGCACATATCTCAGACTCTGTTGTTAATAAACTTTTTGAGTTTGAAAAATGCTCTTCAATATTGAACCACTCATCAGTCAGCTTTAACTAAAGTCAACAAGAAAAGACTGAATATTAATGCAACAATACATTTTTTCTATCACATCAATTTGTTCAACACATGGCTGAATAAATAGGTAAGTTAGTCAGGATGACCAGTTATAGTATAGTTAACATGGTAGCTTCTGAACTGGGTTTCCAGTTCAGAACGTCTTGAGTTTCCATTCCCAGCATGTACGAGAGCATTATGTCTTCGATCATTCATCAATCACATCTTACTTATTAAAGCAAAAGAAAAAACGCAAAAAAAATCATTTTTATTTATTCATTTATTTTATTTGCTACATATAACACACATATTACACAGCCATATGTGGCTACTGAATGAAAGCTGTTTTTGCAATGCATAACGCAAAATAATTTTAAAAAAACATATGTACATATGTATTCACATAATTTTTGGCATAATATTTATTGGCTTTAATATTAAGTATTATAATTTTAAGTCTTCTATTTTTGAATACAAGAATGCATGCTTAATTTAATTAAATCCACTTTACGACTAATACTACACAGTAAATAAGATAGCAACAAAGGGACCATGCTTAGGATAATTCTTTTTTTGAATAATCATGTCTTTAATATTTTATTTTTATCAAATAATCAGTATAACATTTTAAAAAACCAATTTGAAGTAATAAATAATATTCATATGAACTAAAATCAAAAAACAAGTTAATGTAATAAAATAATATAACACACACAAGTATTATGCTATATATTTTACATTCTACTTAATATGATTTTCATGAGTCTAATGCAAATTAGTTTCTTAGGCGGAAAACCATCTTAGCCGAGAAGAGGCTAAGACAATTTTAAGATAACGCTTCTTAGGAGAAGCGTTATTGAGGGCAGTAGAGTGTTAATATGTTAAAATACAGCGTTATGTGAGAAAATATTAATGACAGTAAATACACATAAGGATATGTACATACCTTTTTTCTGAACATCACACATTTAATTAAAAAAACACAAATCACTGAATAAGTGTATAAAGATCAGAATGTTGCATTATTTTTAAAATAGTGATCAATTTTGCTTTGCCTTGCAGTTTTAAAATGCGAATTTAAAATTTATTGTTTCTAAAAGATTTATTTTATATACAGAATCATCTGGTAAGTTGGGAAAACTAAACACATAACACCTAACCTCACTAAGCGCTTCTAACATAGCAGCTGTCGCCAGTAGTTGCACAGGCTCATTTTCTTCTTCAATCATCATTTTCTTCATTTCTCACTTTTTGTATCATTTTTCTCCTTGCAGATAATCATCAACTGATGCATACTCCAGAAACTATCATAAATTGGCATCCTCTTCAACTTTGTTTTCATCATCAGCACTGTCAGTTGCCGGTTCATATTTTTTTTCTTTTGGCCACTGTACCCCAGATTTAGTAAAACAAACAGTTTTTTGTAACTTTGGAGGTGACTATCCCACACCTCAGTGACAAAATGCATTCCGTTCAAAATATTTACACTGGGAAAATCACTTGGTGCAAACTGTAATAAATATTTCTATAAGGTTTAAATATTTAATAGTTCAAGTTATAAATAATAAATAAATCGATTATCAAGTTACAAATATTAAAAAAAATCCTACAATTTTTTAATTGGTCAGTGAAATATAGTTAGTACATGAATAAACAGATTACTACTGATAACAAAAACCTGTCTTATTCTTCTTATTGTTGAAGCACTTTTATAGATAAATACAACATTCAGTTCATTACATAATTACATATTGCATTACCAATCAAAGCACAATGTTGGGCTTGGAAATATTAACATACTTCATCAGAAATTAACATATGATTTATATATATTAATTACCTAAATAATTGTATGGGTATAGAAACTTCCAGAAGGAAGAAAGAGAAAGAAAATAAAGAAACTAGAAGAGATGACAAAGAGATTCTTTCTAGAAAAGGACACATAAAAATATAGAAGGTGAGGACGATGGAAATTATTACATTTGAACGATCAAAAGGGCGGGTCGGGTGCTGGTACTGCAGGTCAGGAGATATAAATGCTGTTGAGGACCAGTGAAGTGAAAGTTTTAAAATTCGGTTTAGTGTGAAATAAAAGCGATCACAGTGTGCAGGAGCATTTAGAATAAGTGTGATAACAAATGAGTGAAGAGTGCATTATGAGTATTCTATTGAAGACAAGAAGCTGTTCGGTAAGTTATTTGATAAACAGGAGTAAAAGTGTTATTATTCTATTCATTTATAAAATGAAGAGCAGTTCTTTTGTAAATAGTAATTGTGAATATACTTGAATAAAGTGAATTGTATGACTTGAAGATTCTTTGATTGTTATCTTATTGTTAATTCAATATTATAATCTATTAATTATAAAGTGTATAATAAATCATAATTGTGTTTTGGTATTTATAATTAAATTGTTATAAAACTAATTTTGAATTAAATTTGAACTGCTATTTTGTATAAGTTATTTAAGAGTAATAAATTGTTTTTATAAAAAAAATTTTATGTGACCTATCTCTCAATATCCTACTCAAACCATAAACACACGACAATATATTGCAATTTATTTATAGAAATATAATCTACAATTATTCATAATTCGCAAATGAAAAAAAATAGTCAAATAATACAAATAATGCATAAAAGTACATTTTACCTGCTACAAAAATTTACATTTATTTTTCCACATACACTCATTTCAGTCATCAATTACAGCTTCAAATTTCTCCCAACAGTAAATCAGTTTTCTCAATCCATCAATTTAGAATGCTGCCAGTCCTCCATGATACATGACCTCACTGCGTCATTCAGTTCTTCATCTGCTGTGAAATGAATACCCTTACTACCCCATTTAATTCCGAAAAGAAGTGAAAATCATATGTAGTCAAATATGGAAATAAGTAATCAACTATGGAATGTGGAATAAGTTCAAATTTCAACTTCACAAGTGCAGCACTGGTTGCACGTGTTATGTTGCCTAGCATTATTGCATTACAAAATTATCAGCTTTATGGATTGTTGAATATGTCACATATACTTTTCTAAGCTACTAAAAACTTCTCTATGGAACAAATAAATTCACAGTCATCCCAGATTTGTGTAGATAGTCATCTACACATTTTTGGAATCCCAGAAAACTGTCAAGAGAATATTTTTAAGGGTTGCGTTATGGATTGTTTTTATTGTGGCATATCAGAGTACTAATATTCCATTCTCGGTCTCTTTTCTTCTGGGTCATAATAATGCACCCAAGTTTCATCTCCTGTCACAATATTGAAAAGGAAGTCACTTCCCTCACCACGATAATGTTTCAGAAGGGCACAACATTCCATTTGTTGTTGTTTGTTGTTTTTTGAGAGTTTATAACAACCACTGTGAACAGCTTTTATGCTTTACAGCCCAGTTGTAGAATAACGTGTCCTACTCATCCTTTCAATATGTCTAGATAGTGATGTAATAATCATTTTGAATCAATTCATCTGCCCCTTTTTGATACTTCTCACCAGTCATAAGTCACAGTCCTTATGCTGTCAATAGATGATTACTGAGAGGTTCATCCTCAATATTTGCTTTGCCAGCTTCTGATGCACAAACTTTTATTTCCCACCTACTCACATTACTTTGATCAAGATTCACCATTATAAATGGCTTTTCAACAATAATATCACTAGTGATCACTTTTTCCACTATTAAAATTTCAATCATTACACTTTGTTTAAAAGATGTTGATGCAGCAGGCATAATCGATTACATAACAATAATGACACACAGAAAATGAGGTGTTGATCAGCAAGTTTTGGAATGATGGTGGTAGTAGGGTTATAAAAGCTCAAGATAGCAGCACCTGTTGCTTTGTACTACATTTTGTTCAATTACGTTCCAGTGTGCATGACATTTCAGCCGTCCCTCATATTTATCAGCTAATTCTGCGACTAGGATATATACTGATAAATATTTTGTCACCAAATATGTGCGCATGTACTCATCCTGCTCATTGCACCGTAACAAATGTCTATCATTGATACAACAGACTTGTCAAGACAGAAAAAATTTTAACATTTCTAATTATATTAATTTTTACTTTTCTTTACAGTTAGATGTATAAACTTTCAAATGGAGTTTTAATTATTTAATTTCTGGAGTAAAACTGTATACTGTAGTGAAAAAAATCATTTCATACAATAACTAGAGGCTAACTTCTTTTAAAAAGGATAATAATGCTGAATGGCCAAAATGATGACCTGAAATCTGATGGCATAGAAGATAAAATTTATACATGTTTTTTAGTTACATGTGTATGCCATGGTACAAGTGTTTTATCAAGTTTATAAAAGCTTGAGAATTTCTTGTAAAAAAAGACTGCAAAAAAGTTTTTTACATTTTCAAGAAATTTAAATAACATATTTCTTGTTAAAATCAATTTTTAATATAATAATGCAGAAGAGAGACAGTATACATTAATTTTGTTTTAATTTTGCATTATTTTTAGAATACAGTAATTTATAAAATTTTTTACACAATTACATTAGCTTGTTAAGTATTTTCTTTCAATAGCCAAACTGCAAGTGGAAAAATACACAGATGAAAATCTTCATAGTGCTGACAAGATATTACAACACACTGGAATTTCTTTCTGTTAATCCCATTAACTATAATATCACAGATGGCTTAACAAGGACACAAGTCATTTCATTCACTTAATATAAGAACATATAACATAATCAAAATTTAAGTAAAGTAATATAAACAACAAGAATAACAGACAATGTAAACTTACTAAATAATGGACACTGTTTGCTTCAAATTCAAGACACATTTTAGACAATATCAGAAGTAGAGCCAGAGTAGGGCATGGTGAATTCTGATTTTGTGTGGCAAATGATCTTGCAGTAGCAGTTAAATGATGTATAAAACCAACTACCAATCCTTCTCTAATTGAGTCCAAGCAAATAGCTTCTAAGAATCTAGGTTTTGAAACGAAAGCAAGTTCTGGTTGGAGAAATACCTTCAATAAAAAATATGTATCTTTTTTAAATACAAAAAAAATAAAAATAAAAATCTGGTACAATACACACCCAAATAAGAAAGAAGCCATAAATAAACAAAAATTAAATATACAAAAACAACAGTTAAACACACACACACACATGCATGCACACACACAATATTAAATGAAATATAAACTACCAAAACTCAGTAATTAGGTAAGTAAAATTAACCACATTAATTTTCAAGAATCAATTTTCATGGGATCCCACATCTTCACTGGTATTGAATTCTATAGTTACTCTGTATATAAATCTTTAAAAAATCGTTTATTTTAGACTGGTGTCTGTTTTAAAAATTTTGAATAGTATTATTTTAGAATAGCATTACGCCCAATACTGGAATGATGTAATCTTTAAGACATAGTGCTTTCCTTTGTTTTATTGTCATTATTGTAAACTATTAGATTGTAATTTTATTATGTTTTTATTAAATCATCTTTGAATGTGGTCAAGTGGTTCATCATTTTATATTTATAAATGTAATATTTTTTGAGCAATTCATTTTTTTATCATTATTATATACTTCTAGAATCTCTAAATTATTTTTACAATCAATATACTATGCTGTATTCTAACAAATGGTCAACTTCATTAGATATACCTCTTTTTTGTTTTTGTATGATGTGCAGTGTTCTGCAAAGTTTTTAAAATGATCTACTGGTTTTACCAGTAAAAATATTATTGCACTTAATTTTGTATATTCCATTTAATTCCTCTCTATTATTTTTATTATTGTTATTTTTTAAATAATTTATAATATGATTATTTGGTTTTTATGCTATTTCACATTTATTTTTACCATATTCATCAATAATTGATTTCATTATTTTATTTAAATAATCGTATTTTTGTTACAAACTATTATAATTCTTTGAGTTATTTTTTTAATGTTATATTTTAGTATAATTATCTTGGTTTTTTTTATTCTTCTTTTTATAAATTTTTTCTTAAATTTCATTATCAAAACCATCAACTATTGCTATTTGTTTTACTTTATATATTTCTTTTTTGAATTTATTTTTACTGATTTTTGTATAATGGGTAGCTCTTTATAGTTGGATTATAAAAGACTAAAAACCATCTACATGTTTTATCCACAATAATTGGTGTGTATTTAAAATGCCATGAACTATATTATTTTAAAATACTCGTATAAATATTAATAGCAGATATAGGTGATCCCATTGGTAAGCTATTGGTATGTAAATAACAATTATTCTCATATTTAAAGTTATTTTGAAGACACACATTTCTTATAATAATGAGTATTCTGGGGTTTCAATTAACCTATCTTTTATTATTTCTATTGTCTTGTCAACAGGTACATTAGGGTACATGTTAGTGATTTCAAAACTTACCATTTTTGAGTTATAATTAACTTTAATAGAATTTAATTTATTTATGACTACATAACCATTTTTTTACATTATGTTTATGAATAAGATTCATTTTTATTATAAGTATTTTAGTTATGAAATATGCAGGTGCTGTTTTAAAACTTATAAAAGGTCTTAACAGGATTATTTATTTTATGCAATTTTTGTAGCCAGTGAGTTTTAGGCGTAATAGTACATAGGGATATAATCTTCAATAAAAATTTAATTTATCATAATTAAATATCAATTTATATTTAATCTTTTACAATTCTTGGATATTTGTTAGCAGTTTTTTAAAAATTATTTAAAAACCTTTTAAAAATTATTTCCTTCAATGTAATAATTATTCATAAGTTATTTATATTTGTCTTAGTGCATAATAACTGGTGTGTTTATCTGTTTTGTCTGATTGCAATAATATTAGATCATTATCATGAAGTTTAGTTTTTAGTTCGATAACCTCATATTTTGTAGTCATTTGTTTATTATTTATATTTTGTTTTTTTTTTCATATTATGAATAACTTATATTTCTTAATTGATTCTTATCAAAATTATCCATTTCATCAATGTTACAATCAGTGTCTATTGTAATGTTCTCGAATATATTATACCTATTATCATCATTTAAATTAAATTTGAAAGCATTTATAATTATTAATTTTTCTTTATTATCAAAAAATATTTTAGTAATATTTTTAAAAATGTTATTTGATTCTTTTTGATAATTACTATAATTACTGTAATGAGAATTAGATTTGTTAAAATTCTTATGATATAAATTCTGTTCTTATAATTTCTCAATTCATTTATTCTGAAGTTTTATTTAATTTTTCTTTGTGTTTATATTTTTCATTAACAATTAAATCTCCTATATTCATGTAAACTGTAAATTCAAATTCTTAAGTACTTCTATTAAATGTATATATAATTTATTATTAATAACAAACCTTATCTTTATAGGCTTCTTTAATTTCTTGTTTTATGAATTTTTCACATAATTTGTTTGTTTTTCTTACAGGTGTATAATTTTTTTTTTTTTTTTAATATTTGTAATATATACAAAAAGAGAAGCCTTTTCAAAAGTATAAATATGAGAAAGCGAAAATGACTGTTTCAAACCTCCACAAATATTTTACAAACACATTATATATATAGTGTGTCCATAAAATAAAAGTGGGGTTATAAATGGTTATAGCTTCAGGACAAAATATAGTAGAGAAAAGAACTATACTTAAATGAAAGAAAAACACTCAAAGTTTCTTTTCAGTAGATTTCTACTGAAAATTTCTACTGTATGCTCCTTTAGTTGTCCTGCAGACATCTAGACAATATTCAGTCTCTTGCCATACATGGCAGAGAATACCCGGTGTGATAGAAGAAACAGCTTCAGTAATTTGATTCTTTCTTTTAAATGGTCTAGATTTCGAACTTGAATGGAATACAATTGTGTTTTTACATAATTCTAAAAACAGAAATCCATGGAGTTAAGTCTGGATACCGTGGGGACCTGGCAATCCACTCTTCTCGACTGACCCGTCATTGAGGAAATGTTTCATTAAGAAAATCCTACATGATTGTGGCAAAATATGGAGCAACTTTGTCTATCTGGAAAATGTAATTCTCCAGTATTTGGGGTGCTGCATACCCTTCTAAAATATCCAGGAAGATATTTCCTGTTATTATTTTTTCAGCAAAAAAGTGGGGACCAATAAATCTATCTCAAAAGTATACCACACATTCATGTTTTCACTGTCACGCATATTGGTATGTATGTATGTGGAGATTCAGTACCCCACATACAAACATTATGCCGATGTACTCATCCAGAAACAGGAAAAGGTTGCTTCATCACTGAAAATGAATTTGTTTAAAAAAAATCATCATCCTGCTCTAACCTACCCAAAATTTCTACAGCAAAATCAAATCGTTTCACTTTGTCCTGAGGATAAACTTGTAACACTTTAATTTTGTATGCAGTGAAACATAACCATCTTTTTAGCACATTGTGAACAGCTGATTTAGGAATAACTAACAAGAAACTTCCACTCGGAATTCTTCGGGCTAAGGAAGAAACTTGTTTGCACAGCTTTAATCGTTTCATCAGACACTGATGGCCACCTGCACATAATTGCTTCTATAGGCTGCCTGTTTCTTTGAGTTGTTTGTCCCATTGCCAAATGTTATTTTCACGTGGGGGGGGTCTTCATTGTACACACTACGGTATTCATACCTAACACATGTAACTGACTCAAACATAGCAAGCCACAACACACATTGAAATTTACTCTGCACCGTAAACATAATGACTAACATCCACATGATCTTTGCAGGTACTGGAAACATAACACACATGCATTAGCTTTCGAAAACATAGATTTGGAGTGTTTCTCTTTCATTTAACGTACATTTTTTTTCCTGCATGTACAACAAAGTGTTGTCATCAGTGCTCGAACATGATATTTATAAAAAAAACAAGTATATAGTAAAAATTAACTTAAAATCTAAACAACACTAATATAAAAACACAGCATAGATGGACAATGACTATGACATATGTGAAAAGCAAAATAAAACCACAATGAAATATAAAATTAAAAATGTGACTTAAAAGAACAAAATTATCATCTGGCATACGCCAAATGACACAAATAAAAAAAAGGATATGAAAAATAATTTTTTCAGTTCAGATGTACAGTCTTACGAAATCATAAGACATTCAATATCATCAATATATTGATGCTTAGGATATTTCAGATGTTAGCCCCTACTTTGCGCAAACTTTGTCCAATGCCGCATAACAGACACAGTCCACAAGGATGTGGTGTATCATTATTTGACAATTGTAGTAAGCACAGACAGCTGGATTGGTCTGATTCATGAATGTCCATGAGTAAATTTAATGTGCCCTATTTGCAAACGGCAAATAATAACCTCCTCTCAGGACAGTTATTTCCACATGAGGAGCTCCATGGTGACACAGTGTTCTTAACTGGATGAAGTTTATTGTTGATGGTAGCATTCTATTCACTTTGCCACTCATCACAGCCCACTCTCTTAAGAAAACAGACAAGGTCATCAGAAACAATGCGGTTAGTGAAAGGAGGCTGTAAACAAGCCTCTTTTGCCGCATGATCAGTGCGCTCATTGCCTGAAATTCCAACATGGCTGGTGTTATGCTGTATCATCTCAGAATGATACGAGTGAATCTCACAGACAACAGGGTGTCTGGAGTACATGTCACTAACCGCCTGCAAAGCACTCATGAAATCTGAACAGACAAGTATGTGTCAGAATATTGGGCTAAGTATATTTAAGGCCTTGGTGGTTGGTATTTAATACCATACAGCTCCATAATGAAATCACTGGTGATGCTGGGAGGGCCAACCATGTATATTCTATTGCCAACCACAAAAGCACTACTAACAGAATTATTGTGACTAGAGCCACTTGTATAAACTATAGCATCTGGATTTATGCTCTTTACTATATTAAAAAAATTTCTCATAAGATAACCAGATTCGTGTCCTTTTTTGATATCTACCAAGAATAAAGCAATAATTCATGAGACATGGCCACCAAGGAGGGGGGGGGGGGTGTTTTAGAGATAAGAAAAGGTGATGAGCTCTGATGGCTAGCATAACAGCAGATCTTGGCCATTCCTCATATCGATTAATATGCTGGCTGGTTAGAGAACACTCTATCAAAGGTAGGATTATTTGATTGTGCTTTAATTAGAACTATATAGTAGTAGATCATTTGATTTCGTCTATTCCAAAGAAACGCCTCATCACTGCCCACTAGTAGACTTACTATACGGCTAGAGTGAACTCACCCAAAGCAAGACAGATATATGAATGATGGACAGCATCGAGCATCTTATTCATCTGTGAGCAGTAGCTTGTGCGGATGAATAAGCCACAGTCTAAGTAAGAACAGACCAGAGCTCGTTAACAGCACAACATGGATACTCGATCAGCTCCCCAACAAGTATTAGACAGAACTCTCAGCAAGTCTAGCACTTTTAAACATTTTACTTTAAGCTACTTTAGATATGTTAACCACGTTAATTGTTGGTCAAATCGCACTCCCAAAAATCTAACCCGCATGCATAGTTCAACTGGTTCACAAAGTAAAACCAATTGAGGGTCAATATGTTTTCTCAAACGTGAAAAGCATATGCATTTTGTTTTTTCCAGAGAAAACATGAATCCAGTTGTTTTACACCAAGATTCTAAACAGATTATTATGTTTGGAATGCATTTTTAAAAAAATGATTTGAATATAATTAAATACCTATATTTATATTCTTGTTATAAACCCTTCTTCTCTGACATGATTTTTAATTTTGTATAAGGTAAAACATATTTTGAAAAAGAAAGGTTTCAATATCACAATACTGTAATTATCATTAATTTAGGTGGGCTAGATAACCATGGCATAGATGGCCATGGGAGGACAAAGAAGTGAAAGCTCAAAGAACATTTTATAATTATTTGCTTATGGTACAACACATTTAAAAAATATATACATTTGAATAGCATTTTTCTTCAAGTTTAGTTAATTGAAGGGTAAGGAAACATTAGCCCTTTCGGGGGACAAGAAAGCTCTTCTCTTGGTATGATATTTAACTTCTTTTAACAGAAAAACACATTTTCAAAAAAATAAGTTTGAATATTGCAAAACTTCAATTTTTATTAATTTAGTGGCTGGGGAGGGACTGGAGGCCATGGCAGATAAAGAGATCTGAACCTCTCCTTCTTCTATATGGTATTTAAATTTTTTCTGAAGGTAGAATGCAGTTTGTAAAAGAAAATGTTGAATATCACAGCATTTCAATTTTTCTACTGAGTAAATCAGAGATATAAGGTGGTTAGGAGTTTTAAAATATTTTTAAACCATGTCGGTATGCTTCATGTAAAACCAGATCCCAAAGTTTGGTGTATACATGGTAAATGGCTTTTTTCACAATCAGACATTATTTCTACCAATGTGTTATTAATCCTATTCAATGAAGATGTAAGCAGGATGGTTAACTATTACTAAAGAGGATATAACATATGGGAAGGGGGTAAGCTTTATAACAATGTAGGAATTTCTCAGTAAGTTTAGTAGTTTCTTGCTATTACTCTGGACAACAAACATATGAATACACCCTACAACTTATAATATGAATAAAGAAGTAATCATTAAGAACAAAATTGTAGAAGTCTATGGAACATACAGCAGATGTAACAGTAGTGACACTACATAAAACAATCTCGTGTTAGAATATTAATTTTTACATCAGATGCCATTAGGAAATGTAATGTTACTATAAATGTATGTGAAAAACCCAATACTGGTGGAAATTACATCACTATATTACAAAACAAGCAAGAGCTTCTGTGTGTGAACTAGTTTTCCTTGGAACTCCTATTTTAAAGATCATAACAAACAGATTTTTGATGCAATGGAACTTGCGTGTTTCAATTGAATTAAAAAAAAATTCTGTTTGAATAATACTTATTTTAATAAGCATCTTTATCAAGTCATAAATTTAGCCACATTTTATATCATATTAATCTACAAATTTAATCATAAATTATGAATACAAATCACCTGCTGGATACAAATCTGGATCTGACATTAACTGTAATGTGCCAACAATATCAGTCTGATCTATAATCATTTAGAGTAAGTAAATGATAATGAAATAAATGTAATTAAGTACACTAACAGATTTTTAAATCTAAACTAAAGACAAAAAATTTATTACTTTTTTTCATAATTTATACTTCTAGTGCATCATAATAAGTTGACTTACTAAAAGATCCTGTAAAACTCCTTTCACTTTTTCTACAGTAGTAAGAATAAATGAAGTTAATAATTCAGAAGAAATTCCAGCATTTGTATTTTCTGATGATGAAAGTCGTGGTGTTGCCAATCCTTGTCTTACACTAGTAAGGCTATCTGCAAGATGTGCTTTTAATGTATGCAAATGAGAGCGACACTGTCTACGGCCTGCACGTATTACTATCTCTGTCCCAGTCCTATTCACAAAAACAAAAATTATGCTCACAATATATGACAGGTGCCATTAGCAGCCTTCTTATTTAAAAAAATTGTAAAAAAATCAAATAAAATGGATAAAAGCTCTTAGCACAAAAAACAGCAGATTTTATAAATTTAAAAAATATTATCTCATTAAACTTGTATGATAATTTACAAATAAACACATCGTGAGAAGAGATACAAAGTGTAAATGAAGTCCAATTTGAGAGCACTGAATAAAAGGTAGTTTAACCCTCAGATTAATTCTAGACAGAAGGCTGAAGAAACACAAAGCTACATTTATAAAAACTGTAAACATATAATAGAATGAAAGACAAAGAAAGGTAGGTGCAAAATGAAGTGAGACCAGGGCATAGTAGTCTACCCTATTGCTTTTTAAAAAGATTTAAAAGAGGTGGAAGAAAGATTTGAAAGAGTAATAAATTTAATGAGGATAAAGAGATTTATGAGTTTTTGATATTTTTTTGAAAAAAAAAATTAATTGGAAAAAATCCTAATGAATTGATCAAAGAACAATTTTTTTAGAAAATTAATAACAATGAAAGAAAGCTTATAAAATGTGACAAAAAGAGCTGTTGAGTTACACAGCACAGGATATCTCCATTTTTTTTATTTAAGCAGTAAAAGAAAAAGCATAATTAAAAAGCTAAGAAAAAGCATAATTTCAAAAGATTTAAGATTAGCTACCTAAGGAAAATATTAAAAATAGATGAGTACAAGGAAACATCTAGCCTCCAACATCAAGTATATATTTAGGATTTGAAAACATAACAATTTTTAGAAACATTTAAAAAAGAAAACTAAAAAAAAATTATTAATAAATAGAATATTACGCAAGATTTATTATTTTATTTATTAAATAAAGAAAGTGTAAAATTATACACTTATGCTGATGAAGTCCAAACTCCATACAATTTATAAACTTCAGTAATTTATAAATTAAAATTTACTTACATATAAAGCCTGAAGACATTTTAAATTATTTTAATCGGTAAAATACATTTTCAAGCAAATGCATCAGTCAGCTGTGAACTATTATAAAAATTAACTGATTAAATGTCTATCCCTTC
The DNA here is from genome assembly GCF_047948215.1 of Lycorma delicatula. Taxonomy (NCBI): domain Eukaryota; kingdom Metazoa; phylum Arthropoda; class Insecta; order Hemiptera; family Fulgoridae; genus Lycorma; species Lycorma delicatula. The sequence continues at coordinate 258,811,581 of NC_134455.1, read as the reverse complement.
AGGATATCATTATATTTAAAAAAAAGTGCTATCTCCTTTGCCTAGGTAACATGTACAATACACCTTAAACTGAAGCTTTAAATCATAGAAAGTATCTTATAAATTCCAAAAATTCTAGTTTAAAAGAAATAAGTGATGTTATAAAAATAATAAGTCAACATACTCAAAATAATTTTCAATACTGCAATGCATTCATTAATATTAAATAGTTTATATTGATGGGAAAAGAGTTGGTAGTGTTCGGTGAATTAAAAATGCAAAATTTTAAACAATAAATTTTATCCAAAAAATTAATTTTTCTTAGAATGTTATCTTTTATGGGTGCTAAGGTGAATGATTCCTTTTCCATAATTAAAGATAAAAATAAGCAAACTGACTTGTTCTTAAATATTGTAATTCTTGATGCCAAAAAGCACAATTGTAATTGAAGTAGAAAAAGAAACAGTCATAAACTTCCTGGAACTATCACCGATTGTAAAAAGCATATTTATAAATCTGTTGTCAACTTGAAAGCAACTCAAGTAGATCTCACACTATTATGTGATTATAACCATCCTATCAGCAACAGACTTGGATTCAGAAGAATGACTTATTTTCTAAATTATGAAATTAATTCATTATTATTATTCATGGATATGTTACTAATAGAATAACATATCCATGAAACAGAACTTCATTATGGAAATAAAAAATAAAAGTAATAACTGGGAAACAGGAGTGGCAGTATGGATAACTACATACAAGACATTGTTCAAAAGTAAGGGCAGATGAGTAAACTGATTGCTTTGTGCATGTGCAATAGCTTTAAGTGGTCTGTTACACATGTAACCGCCACATTGCTATCAATTCATTGCTGTTTGCCTTTGCAAGACAGTGCGTTAAAATGAGTATGGTAATAACAAATCCCACCAGTTGTAAAGTTCGATAAGTGAATATTTTTTTAAATACAAGAGGACATAATGCTGCTGAAATTCACTGTTAACTGTGCGAAATATATGGGCCTGTCACAACGAGTAAAGGAAAAATGAGGCAATGTCATGAGTTTAATTAAGGCCATTCAAATGTTCACGATGAACAGAGAAATGGCAGGCCTATTTTCCAGACTGATGAACTCGCTGAATGTGTTAATGCAAAAGTGAGAAAAAATCATAGCTTTACAATTAGCAATCTTTCTCCAGAATTTCCAGAAATTTCAAGGCAACATTGTTGAAAATGGTGACTGACACTCTAGGCTACTGTAAACTGTATGCACAATGGGTGCTGAAAATTTAGATAAGTACTTACAAAGATCACAGAAACTTCACAATATCAAAAGTGTTTGGAACAAAATGGTGATTATGTAGTAAAATAAAGTAAATATGTAAGTATTTGAAACCATTAATAAATTTTTCAATTTTTTCAACTGTTCTCATGTTGTTACCAACTGGCCCTCACTTTTGAAACACGCCTTGTACTATAACATTTATATATTATAAAATTATAAAGACTAGTAAATCATCTTATAGCTTGGGCTACAGATAGGAACCAAACATACTTAAATATGTTGGAATTTGGAAAAATTGATTTATGCTATTATACTTCACACTTTTTCAAATAAAATATATAAATTATATATAATATTCATTGATTCTAAGATAATTTATATACATTAACCAACTACCATCCTACAGACTCATAAATTCCTCATAAAATAAGTAAACATGCAAATTTTCATAGTCCCATCACTTTTTTGCTTAATTTTTATTAAAAAATTGAGGATATTTTAACTAGACTGTTTGCTTTTAGGTATGGCAGTGACTGCATACAGATTACAAGGAATTGGGTTAGATTTAACTGTACAAAGTAGACTCAAAAGGTTCCTGGAATTGCTTCATGCAGTTTAAGATAGCTATTGCAATAAGACAATTTTTGGTTTTTATGTTGGCAGCACTCATAATGTTACTACAATACAGCTGCATTATATGTTTCCTGTTTCATATCACAAGATGTCACAGTTAAAAATGTCAACAGTTGAACAGCTCACAAACATAAAATTTTGAGTTTTGCTTAAAAATCACTGTCTGAGACATTAATAGTGTTGAAGATGTCATTCATAATGTCAATTTTTTGATGTCAGAAACAGATCTGATCTTTTTAGATGATCAGAAATGTGTAGAAACTATCTGAAAATCAGTTTAGGGCCACAGGAATAAATGTATAGCAATTTTTAGGTGAATACATGGAGTATTAAAATGAAAAAAATCATGCTGAAAAGAAGAATAATAATAACAATACTCATAATAAAAATAATTACATGACAAAATCGGTATCAGAACTGAGAGTGTTAACAGCTGTTAATCGTCTATAGAATCTGTCCAAAGCACGAACCAGCATACCAGTATCACCAACATCCTGTTCTAATTCAACTCTCCACTGTACAAGTTCAAAATAACGATCCATATTATTCTTCACAAATGCAGCTAACTTACTGGCCATTTCATCATCACTGAAAAAAATAATAATCCAGTGTCTTAATTATCTATTTTGGTGGTTCATTCAATAATAATCACACTGATAATCAATAAAATAAACTAAACTAATATATAACAGAAACAATGATTTAAATATTTATTAATATATAAATCATAATGACCCATGGTATCCCACACTATTATATTTTTTTACCAAATTTAGAGAGCAAACCAGTGAAGAAATAAACAAATCTACAGACCAGAAATGTAGTCACAGAACCCTAACAAAAGGGTAAAAACAATCAATATATTACACTGAAGTAATGAGGTATGTCATTAAAGTGAATACATTATGTTGTGTATCCAAAAAATTGGGCAGAATTGAAGATGATACTCTGCATATCAATGAAACTGAATAAAGGGGGATGCATTTTTTTTCAATTATATCCATCTCAGATGATAAAAATCCTGATTAAAAATATCCTTTTCCTCACCCTATTTTCTTTTACGAATAAATGTTCTCTAATTACCATTATTTCTCATCTTTTTCTAATTTGCTTAGAACTCAACTTTTATTGGTATTAGTAAACTAAATTTTTTTCATTTTTTTTTTTTACTTTTGTTCCAAAAGCAATGAAATGTAACATGCAGATGGCAATGCCATTGAGATCTATCCTTAGCTGGGCAACAAAATGATAATGGATTATAATAAAATATTTTGAAAAACACACATATTAATCCATCAAAATATTTAACAAAGTGAGTCATTCCTAAACTTACTTGTAAGTTGATCTGTTCACAAACATTTCATTAAAAGACGTTGCAATGAAACAAAGATCACTTAAAAATCCATTATTCCCTAGGTCCACAAATTCAATAATATCCTGAAACAAATATCAGTAATTCAAATATGCCTCCATACCTGCAAGTACAAATAAAATATAAATATTTAGTAAATTTCAGTATTTTATTTACTACTCATATTATCAAAAAAGAACTTTCAACAAAGAAGGACAAAAATGATTAATTGTTATCCATTTTTAATAATAAAAGTGATGTAACATTTACTCATCTTCCTGTTATAACAGGATTTATTGACAAATATAAATTATAACACAAATTGAAATTGAATGCTTCAGTTATGAATCATTCCCACATCCATAAAACACGCAAATTTAGTGTAATTACTTTTCAGATTTAAGTTATGTCTAAATAAAAATTCATTTTTTCCTATAAATCACTGAATCAATAGAAATCATCAATAATTAACACCAAAAATATTAATAGACACATACAGGTGAGACCATTTCCCTTCTAAACACTGTAATCATACAAATACTTTCTTTGTCAAGATAATGATGATAATAAAGATTATAAACCCCCTTTAAGATATAAAATACTTAATAAGTCTTGATGTTTTGCAGTCACTAAAATAAAATGAGTAAATATCGCTATTGCTATTTTACACACAGAAAAAAATTTTTATGCAAATATCTTAATATTCATTTGTTGAAAGTACAGCGTTCAACTTAAAAAAAAAAAAACCATCACTTAATTTAGTCCATAAATAATCAATCACTTATATAATAATTTACAGATGGTGTTATAACTGATGTCCATCCATTTCTATGTACTTGTTAACATGTTTGAATATGTTTCTGGCTACTCTTGATAGTTCTACCATGTCCATTTCCTGGATGGAATTGGTAATGTTTGTCTTCAATTCCTGCAAGGTGTGTGGATTGCTCCTGTAAACAATTTCTTTAAATAACCCCAAAGAAAGAGGTTTGGACTAGTCAGATCAAGGGATCTTGTTGGCCACAATCCTTTAGAAATAATTCTTCCACCAAAAAATCAGCATCTCCATAGTAGAGCAAGCTATATGGCAAGTGGCAACATTCTGTTGCAACTAGCAGTCACGCTCAATTCTCTTGCAGTAAGGCTACAAACTGTTGGATATTTTCTTGGTAACAGCAGCAACCACAGTTTTTCAAAAATATGAGCCCTATTATTTTGTCACTTTGAAACCGCACACCTGTTTTTTGTGGTTGTACAGGAGATTCAAAGAAAATGTGTGTGTTTTCAGTACCCCAGATCCAGTAGTTCTGAATATTAACATACCCAGCAAGGTTAAACCATAGCTTCGTCTGTGAAAAACTCTTCATATAAAATGTCAATGTTGCTTCTAATGAAGTTCTTGAACCATTGACAGTAGTGAACCCTTTTAGCATAATCAGCAGTTAGCTCATGGAAAACCTGCATTTGATACATATAACAATTCAGCATCCTCCTCCCTGCAGTGTGGGCTAAACCTAGTGAAATGTTGTTTTCCTGATTTTGTCTCCACAAAGATTTATGATCTTCTAGCTGCCACTTTAATGTCCTGTATGACCTGTGTCATTAAAACTGACACTTTTCACTGATTTCTCCCTAAACTTTCACCAACACAACCTGGAATTTCATCTTTAAATAAGCTTCCATCACAAATACAGTTTCTTCAACAGTTAATCACATTTTAACAAATAACACACGATTACTCAACTTTCTTCAAAAGCCAATCCTTGACACAGACTAGTAATACTCAAATGTGCAGGCAATAAATAAACAGTCTTACCCACTCCAGCTCCAGTTACACCAATATTTTACCAATCTCACACCTATGCATTTCAACAAAAATATATATTTAGTATAAGCTATTGAGTGATGGGGCCTCTTTTAAGTTTAATAACCTGCAGTAGGTCAACTGAGTAAAGCTGTTACAAAACTGGGAATAAAGAATGTAATAGTACATGATACTTACAGATTTACCCCAAAGCTAATTGATATAAATCCATAAAGTAGATTTATATCAATTGGCTTAGTTGTAAATCTGCCCCACAATAAAATGATCTAAATGTCAAATCTACAATGTTATACTGCTTACAATAAATTAGTGCTGTTGGGAACAAAACTTTTATTTAAGCTATTAGGAAGTTGCTTTTAACCTTATTATTTTTTATCAGTAATTCAGAGATTCAACAAAAATCAAGTAAAAATAAATAGGTAAGAATAGAATAAGTTACTAAGAATTCTTTTTAAGTATATTAAGTATTGATTTATACTGAAAATTTTACTAAAAAATAAATAAACATTACTGCTTGGGAAAATACCAATAACTATTGTATAACACAACATCTTTAAAAATAAATGAGAGTATTTTAATTACAAGTCACAACATCCAATGTAGCACACAAACATCATTTTAAAATTAAAATTTATGTAAAATTTTTACATAGCATTACATTTTAAAAGATATATGTAATTCTGTAACTAACTACAACACAAACCCCACTTATGTTACCTTATAAAATTAGTCTGTGGAGGCAGGAGACCACAGAAGATAGATTTAATTTTATTTAATAATAAAAACAATTATAAAAATTAAAAAACAGAACTGCCAAAATATTTTTAAAAAATAGAAGTAATTAATTAACTTAAAAGAGGGTAATAAATCTAATAAAACAAAAAAAAAAGAAGAAAACAAGGTATGGAAATAAAGAACTAAACATCACTATGCTGTATTTAATTAAATAAAATTAATGGGTGACCAATCAACTTTAAGACAGTATTAATTAGTTTAAATATATTTTTCATGCTGTAGAAATAGCAAGCATTTAAGGCTGTTTAGTTCTCACCAGGTCTTACATCTATAAGAAAATTCTGTCCTTCAAGAAAACTTTTTAAATGCAGTTGGGGGACGACACTCTTCATTATAGGATAATTACTATTCAGAGTTGTTTAATATAGAACATTACTATTCAGAACCGCCCCCCTCCCATGGAGATCATACAGCAATTTTCTGGGATACTAACAACTAACAGCTAAACTTTTTGATTGTCTCACGCAACTCAGTGCTATGAAAGCCTGCCCCCTGGGTAAAGGTGTGATTGCTCAGATCTATGAGCACTCTGTCTTATAGTTTACGCACCATCATAGCCCAGCACAATATTAGTAGCAACATATGCCATTCTTCTTTGCCCTGTTCCCCTAAAGCATCAAATTTAACAATAGTGAGCTTAATCCTCAATCTGATGTCACAGCATTACCTCTAATCATACTCTCATCAAACTCTACACAGACTGTTTGTGAGACCTCATTGGGCTCAAGCAGACCGCTCAATTTTTCTGAGTATATCAGTTAATTTTTGCTCTGGATTGGTTCAATCGTGATTTTGTATTACACTAGCAAATATCCCTTTGAATTTTGAAAATCAGAAGACCGGTTGCAAAGATATAACAAATTTCTGAATAACTGTGATCTGTTAGATTGAGAATGGACTTTTTTTCTTTTCTTTTTTTTTAACGATGAGTTGGAGAAATACATTTTACGTACCCCCACAAGTAGGGGAGTGTCGGACTCGCATGGGTTCGACGACTTGTTTGGAGCCTATGTATGTCTGCACCCTACTGACTAAAACTCCTCTCTCACCTCTGGCTACCCATCCTTCCTGGGATTTCTTAAAGAAGCATTACTTTAGGAAGGGAGTAATACGCCCTCTCAGTCATGCACATTTACTATTCTAAATAAGTACATAATGAGAAAGATAAATACATACAAATCAATCAATAAAATATCTTAATCTAACACAAAATGCAAAGAGACAATGAAACCTCGTACTCAACAAACAATGAGGAGTGACAGAACACATGGAGAAAACAAGACACAAAATGGTATGTCAGGGTTAATCCATACTCATCACAGTCATTTAGAAGAAATAAAGTAAATAAACAGCACACAGTAATGTGACAAATATCATACATAAGGATTAGTACTATAGATTAAACTTAATACTACGAACGTAAGTAGTGCACCCTCCCACACATTCCAGCATCAATGGAATAAGTAAGAAGCAGTTTAAACATTAATACTAAATCAGATGAAAACAAAACAAAACATACACTTACACCTAAGGGATACAAGATGGAAAGCACAGTCTCAGGACACAAGTAGAGAAATATAAGTAAAATGCAGGAAGACTTGGTTTCAGGAGAAAACACTGGGAATGTAATGAGACAGTCACCGTGTCACAGCATGCTTACTCACACACCTTATGCACTAATGCCCTAACAAACACAATTCGAGTGCACTCCACACAAAAACTGTTGGCATCTCTCACACAGACTATCAGTCCACACAACAAAAAACTTACCACTACATTCCTTTCATACAGTCAGAGGCTTACCACCGAGTCCACTATCAGGAACAGGGACAGAGTGTCCACAGCCTCATCGCACCTAGGCAACCCTCTCATGGTTGGGGGGCTCCCCCTCCCTAGACACTCAGCTGTAAACCTGTCCTTCTCTGTCCCCTCCAGCATCTTACTCTCATGCAGGACTCTTCCGAGGCACACAGTTCCTCCATTATCTTTTTGATGAATCTTTGAATTATTTTCAAACCACTATGAGACCTTAACATACTCTATGAGACCTCAAGAGCACACAGCATTTCCTATAAGGCATTTGCAAACCTCGCATATTGATAAAATATGTGGTAGGCTGTTTCCGCCTCTTCGTCGCATTCAGGGCAGGTGTCATTATTGTCCAAGTTAAACCTGTATGCCTGGAAAATAGCCTGTGCCATAGCCTGCCAAGAATTGTGCGAGATCACAGCCCAGCATGCCATGTGGCCTCCGACATCAGCCCTTCATGTCTCCGACAATCTGATGGGTCCATCAGCCCTTCATAGACTGATCCCATCGCTCTTGCCAGGTTTCAGGAGCTAAGTTATCTGTTGTTAACCTATTTTTTGTCACTGGTGGTCAGGGGTCTCTGTTTGCAGAGCCTCTTCCATAGGATGATCACCAGGTCGATCAAAAGTGCTCCTGCCAGGACTTCTGCCTTCTCGCTGAAGATGATCCTGTACGCAGATGTTTACACAGCACTTCCTATGTAAGGATTCTACTTTGGCCCTGTATAACCTGCATCTGGTGACACCACCCCACAGCTTTGCTCCATACAGCAGGGTGGAGTATACCACTTCTACTAGCATTTTCCTCTGTCAACAAGATGGACCACCCAGGTTTGGCAGAAAGCCGAAGATCAGGTTCATTACCTGTTCTGATTACTCGGAGGCTTCTAGAACATGGGTTCCAAACCAGAGTCTGGTATCTATCCATATTCTGAGGTACTTTATTGCCCTTTTGGATGTAATCTTCTTTCCCTCAAGGGTCAACCTTTGCTTAGCTGTAGATATGACAGCAGCCTCCTGGTGCCAAGACGAGCCCCACTCCAGCCATCCTGTCTTTTATCATATGCACTTGTTAATCTCTGTTGAAGCATGCGCTCCAGGACCTTGGCTGGCATGTCTATCATCGCCAAGGGCCTATATGATTATGGTAATGTGGGGTCCTTCCCCGGTTTGGGTACCAATACCAGTCATTGGCGCCTCTACCTTTGAGGAAAAATGCCCTCTGTAAGACATTTGTTGTATACATCTAGAAATGCTTCTGGTTTGGCCCTGGCTGCTACCTTGATTACTTGATTTGGCAGTAAATCTAAACCAGGCATCTTACGACCGATTCATATTCATATTCACTAATTTACATTTATTGTTTCTGATTATTACAAATAATCAGTGGTCTACCAAAATTTTGTTTCAGGATGAAATTTTATTAATAACTTATCTGTTGACAAGAATACATGAAACATGGTAAATATAATTTTAGTTAATTAAAGTGTATTTTCAACTTTCAACAGTCAATGAAATTTTAAAAATTGAAAGTTTGAAAATTCAGCCACAGAAAAATAAAATGGTCAAAGATATAAAAACAATTTTTTTATGGTGATTAGTTCAGTTACACATTAATGTATAACATGTTATTCCTGTTATAGTAGCTTTTTTTCCTAAGATGTTCAGGTTATAAATACAAATTTTTTTTAAAAATTATACGTAATATGTTATGACATCCTGTAATCATTCAGTATGAAATTCCATGAATAGAGCATTCCATGATGTCATATAGTGCTGAAAAAGTTAATGTGTAATAATAGTACTGCTCGCTTGAATGATTTCCCTCAAATAATTCTACTATTGCATTTATGCTATGTGAAATGTTTCTTTAATTCTTTTTCTACATTCGATGCTATTTTAGTTTTATTGTTTGAATTTTCAATTTCTGTATTAAAATATATATATAAATTTACATTGTCTAGTACATTTAAATAAAATTTGTTATAATTTTGTGATAATTTCTGAAAACAAAATTTTGCTACAATTTTTTAAACAGGATTAATAGAAAATTATTAAATTTATGTGATTCTCCTAAACTGGCTAAAGAAACATATATTCCCTCTATAACTCTTTGACATTTTCATTTTTGTTAGTAATTTTGAAAAACTAGTATCTAAGTAATTTTTAAAAATGATTGGAGTGTTCCATATAAGTAAACAAAAAATAAATATAATCATTATTTTCCTGTAGTTTGTACACAGAATTTCAATTTCCACAAGGAAATAAAGGAGTAGAGAGATAGTACCTCCCATGCACATTCATATTTTTCTACACATACAGTTTTTTTTTTATTATTAGTAAAAGATAGTTTCAAACTTATTGCAAATTATACATACTGAGTAATATAATCAAATAGGCCATTATCCAAATTAAAATATTAACAAATAAAAAGAGAATTTCATTTTTGGCTTATGATAACAAAGGAGTATTATTATTCTGTGGGCACATTCATATCTTCCATTCATCAATCCATCTTTCACGGAGAGAAAGTAATAATTTAATGGAAAATAAGAAAAAATAGGCAAATGATAATCTCTGAAGTAAATGGATAACAATACCATAATATGAAAGCTGAATCATAATCAAATTTTGGCACTCATGAACTGAGATTGCCAGAAACTCACAATTTCTGTCTAATTAATTTGTACAAAACAGAACATTAATTATCATTAACAACAATAATTCACTAAAAATATTATGAGTTTAAACAAAAATTTTGATAGTTTTTGTCATTTAAAGCTGCTGGAAGAATAAACCAGATGTTATCGTTATATGTGAGATATGGCTAAGATCAGTTGATGAGACTTCTTTATGTAAATTAGTTATACGCCTTTTTGTGGTGCAGTGACTTTTCTAAAGCTACTGGGGTTATTGTGTTTGTATCTGTTATGGAGGGTTTTACCTGTATGAGAGTAGATTATGAGTTACTGGATGCAAACGTTATTTTGAAATGTCAATAGTTTAGTTATACTTTTTATACTCTCAGTGTTTATGGCTGAATAAGCAAAATAAGACTTTGATTTTGAAAAGCCTTGAAGCCCATCTTCCTACAATTCCTACATATAGTATTGTTATAATATAAGATATTAACATAAATACCTGTATTAATGAAAGAATAGATAGTAATAGTGAACAATATTTAGTAATAGTATGAATGGGTACCATTCCTTTGTTAATGGTGATACTAGACTTATTGAGAATGACAAGCCATCCTGTATTGATCACATTTTTTTAAAACAATTTTATAAAAACATACTGTTTCTAGTGCTGTCTGACACATTTTAATGATCATAAGGCTGTTGTCATAGCTATTTCTCAGGACAAAATCCAAAATAATTTGATAAAGGATTTTATAGAAGTTCTAGATTATGATAAATTAAGATCATATCTATATGAACATGAATGGAGTGAAATTCTTGATAATAATGATGATGCTTTTCAGTTTAATAACTTTTTAGACGTTAAACTAGGGTAAATTAATCAATCAAAATTTGTTATTTATTTTAAAACAGGGGTTAAAAAATTCAAAAAGCTTAAGCCATGTTTAACAGTTGAGCTGTGCATTGCCATGTCTCAAAGAGACAGATTGTATAGGAAATGGCACAAAAATTCTCCTAACCACAAAATTAGGATTGAATGAATTAAATTTACAAAAAAAGATAAAATGTGTCAATTAAGGCAGCTAAAAAAAAAAATTTAAATATGAGGGAATTACCTACCAGGCATCAATGGAGAATTATAAACCAGTAAATTCTTATGTCTACTATTAAAAATAAAATATGTGTAAATGGAAATAAAGGTGAAAGTGCTAATATTTTTAATGAATTCTTTGTTGGAGTATCTAATGTAGCTATCAGTAGCGCTGGTACTGCAAATGATAAATTGATGTAGCATTATCATGATAAGTTTAATTCTCCCACTTCACTTAAATCCGTATTTTTTAAATTCTATTAGTTATTATGAGCTGGGTATACATGTAACATCTAACAGCAGGTAAATGTCCGTGTATTGATAATATCTCTTCTGCTCTGGTTATGGAAATTTATGTTTTGGTGATCCCTATATTATCTGCTATATTTAATAATAGTCTTGCTATAGATAAATTTCCTTTTGCCTTGAAATTGGCAAAAGCTCCAGTTCATAAATCAGGCTTTTAGATGTTGGCAACTAACTATCTGCCCATTTCATTACTTTCAGTTTTTTCAAACTAGAAAAAAAAATTAAAAAAGGTTGGTTAGTCTTTTTTTTTAGTCATGTCAATTTGGGTTTCAGGAGGGTCTGAGTACTGAATATGTATCGCATGAGTTAATAATAGCTTTTATTCTGTACTTAAATCAGCAGATGAGCAAAAGGTTTCTGGTTTATTTCTTGATATTCATAAAGCATTCAATACAGTTAATCATTTGTTCTCATTAGATGAAATGTATAGTGCTGGAATTAGAAGTTTTTAAATTGGTTTTTATCTTATCTGGAGAGCAGAAGTCAAAGCGTAATTTTGGGTTATTCCTTCATGTGAATTGTGGAGTCCCTCAACTCAGTTTTTGGACCTACTCTATTTCTAGTTTTTATTAATGACTTGTTTTTACATAAATTTAATGGTAAAGCTACACCTTTTGCAAGCTGTAGTATAATCATCTAATAATTTTGATAGGTTGCAGACTATACTGCAGACTAATCTGGACAATTTAGAGCTATGGTTTTATATCAATAAATTAACTCTTAATACTTTAAAAACCAAATATCTACTTATTACTTTATTGTCTGCTTCCAACTTATTACCTCCATTAGTACTGAGTTACCTCCATTAAGTTGATTGTGCTCATATTCAATTACAATGCAATTGCCTGCCTGGTGTAAGAAATCACTGTAATCTAAATCAATTTAAATTTAACTTAATGGAGTGGATTTTCTCCTTGACTACTGATGAAATGAAGCATTGTATATTCAATGGTTATTTAGTCTAAATGAAGCAGTTGTCAATTTCAAATTTAAACAGGATCTAATATACTTATTACTCGTACCTGGTCGACATCAATATTGTGATGTATTTTGTGTGTGTGTGTGTGTATGCATGCGCGCATATGTATATGTGTATTGGGAAATACTGTACTGACTAGTACTCCTACCTATGGTCAAGCTTTTGCTTTGTAGGTAAATTTTCATATGCAACTACAGTATTATCTTTATCAATAACAAGGTGCTAAATTTATTGACATAGTAAATTAATTAAATATTGTTGTGTGCTTTATATGTATATAAAGTATTTTATATTTTATATAATACATTGTATTGTATCACTTCCGTATTTTTGAGTATGTAGAAGGTATTTATGTTGCAAATGAAAATAAATAAAATAATAATACCTGTCCAGGAGATATCTTTAATGTTTCTAAATGTGAAGAGAGTCGTGATTCTGAATGATTAAGAAACTCTGTGCAAAGAAGTTCAGCTGGCTCTGATAACTGTAATAATAAGTCTATACTTTCTGCTACTTCCTTTGCAGTGGCCTATGTAAAAGACAAACATCATTAAACTAGATGGTTAATACACATTGAATTGAAATTACTAGACTCTAAACACTGTGCTAATCACTGGTTAATAAGAGTTGTTTAAAAAATACTACTAAAAATATTGCAATAAATATTTCTAACAAATTATGCTAAAATTAGGTCAACACTTTCAAACAAATGTCAAGATTTATTTAACCAACATAAACACCATATTTTACCTGATAAGAGATCTCAAATCTTTTTCAATTCCCTTTCATTTATTATCCTTTGCAATTCCCATGCTATTTCTTAAAAATGTATTCTCCAAATTTCCAAACTGCTTATATTTCTTATCTTTATTTTACACGTATCTAATGTACATGTAAGTTTTAGGACATTTTATGTCAAATACCTTTCCTTTTTCTCTTGGTGCATCACACACTTATTCCACATGAATTTGATGTGGAATAAGTGATCATCACACATTTCAAGAATATTTCACTTATCTCGCATCTCTCTTTTTTCCCTATGCTCACTCTTAAATACTTTAAGATAATACAGAATTTTCACTTTAGTTTTACTTCCACAATCACACCACAGTTAGTTCTATCTCTCTGTCTGGTTGTGATGTTAAGATGTGTATTAAAGATAAGGACTATAAACAATAGTTAAAATTTCTGTGCATATGCATTCACTATTGCATGTGACAGAAACTTCACTAGCTAGCTATCAGTCATCTTTTAAGCAGTCTGTTATTTGCTTTAGACAATAACAAAGTTTGATAGACTCTTTACAGCTGTTATAACAATTCTTGGGCACATTAAATCCATATTATGATTCATTTTACACACTGCCTATGAAAATAAGATGAGACTGAACAATAAAGTATTGATGAAATGATCCTAAAAAAGCAGATAACTCTGTAAATTTCTATAATACAAATCCCCTCCCCCCCAAAATAAAAGACCAGTTATTCTTGAAACATAAATTAATTGCAGTAATGACAATGTTATTATTGTTCTCCAAGAACACTACCTAACTTAACCAAAACCATCAAATATTCATTAAAGACGGTAAAGAAGCAATGTTGCTTCTTTTTGATAAAAAACTAAATGATAATCAAAAATTTAACAGCAGATTAAGAGAAGATTTCAATTCTAGTAAAAAAACTTTTCAATCAATTACAAAAATAAATTTAATTTAAAAAATAAACCAAGAAAATGTAGATTTAAATTATGTAAAAAATAAACTGCTTATTCATTCATTTTTATAGTCACGTATGCCCTCCAAGATATTTATTATAGCCTGGTTTATAGAACGTATACTTCTAATGTTACATAGGCAAACAAAAACAATACGTGATTCAGACAGTGGCAGACTTCACTTCTGATTTTGCCACTACTGCATTCAGTTGAGTTATATGTATAATCATATGTCTCAGTTTCACATTAGTGTTTTCATATGTTTTTTTAATAATTTTTATCACAGTAAATCTCTGTAAATCATCAGAAAAAAAACAAAATCAAAACATTAAATTCTGAAATATGATTAAAAATTATTGATGATAATGACTGTAGACTATCCCCAAAGAAAAATTATTGGAATAAAATGATTGTGGTAAAAGACAAATCCAAAAAAATTTAAAAGAAAAAAAAATTTAAAAATCCTAATAAAAATACAAAAAAAAAGACTTTTCAACCTACAAAGAAGCTTGATTTGAAGTGTCTGCACAAAAATGATATATCAGCAGTAAACTTCTACAAGAAAAAGCAATAAGTTATGCACATCTTCAAATAGACATTTACTAGAAGCAGTTGGTTGGAAAAATTCTGGTGCCGAAACAATAGTGTTTTAAAAGATTTGTGTGGTGAAAGTGAATCCATTGGTGAAAACACAGTAGCATAGTGCTTGTAACAGCTGCTATCGTTAATAATGGACTACGATCTCAAGGACATTTACAATGGTAATGAAATAGGATTTTTTTATTGAGCTTTACTGACTAAGTTATTGATGTTTAAGGTAGTAATGTGTATGGTACTAAAAAAGTAAAACAAAGAATAGTAATGATTTTGTTGCTAAAGAAGAAACCCACCACTAATAATAAACAATTTGCTGGAGCAAGATGTTTAAAAAATGTCAATATGTTCAAACTGAAAGTAGAATGGTACGCAAATTGAAAAGCTTGGATGTCAGGCTCAATATTCAGCAATTGGACTGAAAAATTCAATGAGAATACATGACAGAAGAGGCCTGCTAATTTTGGACAATGTCTCACTTCAGCTGAAATTGTCATTAATTAACATTGATTTATTTAATTTTTTTTTCCGATGGGTCAGAGGAACCCCCATTTATGGGCAACGTGTCAAGCTCGCTAACAGGTTGCACTGCCTCTCACAAATGCCAGTTATGTTCCACTTCTATAGCAGCGCCAAACGGGAATGCCAACTGTACCGAATTGATGACATGCATGTTCATCCTGCGTTTGGATGTACGCGGTCCTGCCACCACTCCCATGATCATGCTAAAGCTTAGCACTGTTTTTCAGGCTTTTTGGCAAACCTCCTGCACATGTTATGTAAAATGCTCCTATGATCAACCCATTCACCTAAATATCATATGGCCTTCTGCATACACACCTGATAATTCTCAACTCTACGGGCGATTGGAGAGAGCCACCTCCTCCTTGTCAGTGCAACTGCACCTGTCTTTTCTGGTGGCAATGACAATCCTTTTTGGTTCATCCAATAACTTACCATTTCTATTGCTTCATTGCCAACAATCTCTACCTCCTCTTCTGTCTTTGCCACTACCAATAAGGTGATGTCATCGGCAAATGCTGATGGAGGAACCCCAGGAAGTCCAAGCTGAGCAACCCACCATAGAACATGTTCCACAACAGGAGCAACATGTTCCAGCACCAACACCTAGGGGGACCCTGCATTTTGTCTAAAATTTCATTTGCCTTTCCCATCAGACAGATTAACGCTCTATCAAACAGGTAGTCCTGCAGCAGACTGATCTGTCTGTCCTTGATCATCCAGAGCATCGTATCCCACCACGCACATCTAGCGTGATCAATAATGTGATCTGTCTCATTTTCCATGTCCCTGAGGCCACCTGATCCGCCATTATAATCACCTGCCTTGCCGCATCAATGGTGGATTTCTTCTTTCTAAAACCAAACTGGCGTACATTAAATCCTCCACTATCTTGTATGCTGTAATGAAGGCGGGACACGATCATTCTTTCTAACCACAAGCATATTGGTTTGTAGAATCCAGGAACATCCTCCATGCCTGGTTTGCATATCAAAGCCATCCTCGCCTGCTTCCAGGTGATGGGTATATGTCCTGCTTACAAAATCCTGTTCATGATCTTAAGAACCCTATCGGAACCATTTCCACTATAATTTTTATGACCTCAACCCGCAAACCGTCAGGTCTGGGACTCTTACGGAGTCTCGTTTTCATCCAGCCGCAATCAGCTTGTCCACTCCAAAGGAAATAATTTCCTTTGTTACAATAACTTCCCTCACCGGCTCTGGATTAGTTGGGAAAAGAATGGGTACACACTCACGCACTCTGTCCTCGGGCAACTCTGGTAATTTGAGACCAAACCTGCTAGTTGCTACTTTATACCCCATACCCCAGAGTTCTCTATCGATCTCATCCATAACGTCCCTTCATTTACACCTCTTGCCCTCTTTAATCCTACTGCTGTATTCGTTTCTTGCAGCTATGTACTCTCGATATGCCGTGAGGCTAACTTCTGGGTCGTTTCGACCTCCAGCTCATTGATACACCCTATGGGCTGCTCATACCTACCAGTGAAGTGTATCTAGTTCTGCCGATCACCAGTAAGCGTGTTTGTTGCTCAGAACATTTACAACCACCTGGGATTCTCTACATTCATCTTATATGATTATAATGAATTCTTCTGGCATACCGTCCAGCTGCCTGCGTTGTATCGCCTTTGCAAATCTTAGGCAACTGGCCTTCAATATCCTTGTACGTACTTCTTCCTGACAGTTCACACAACTGACAAGGTAGAGTCAAAGGGTATAGTTCGATGGCCAGACAAGTGCCATCCACAGTAACACCCAACATGCCCCCAGTGACAAAATAAAAATTCAAAACTGAAATTAATGATCCCTGTTCAAAGATAGTTCCATCACCATTGATGCAGACCATTCCTCAGGAGCTTAACTAATCAGCCAGGTGCATCTCGCAAACATTATAGTCATTATCCCCAAACTTCAGTGAATTTGTGTTAAAATCTCCTGACAGCAACATACTCCGACCCCAGAATCTACAAATTACATCTCCTAGTGCATCCAGTAGTGATAGAAAGTCCACACTAGAATTGCGCAAGTGAAAGCAAGCACTCACCAACACATCCACTAGGTCTGTCCACACAAACCATGCAACAGAACTGCAATCACCAAGCGGAATCCCTGTGACCACTGATTTACTGTTAACAGTGTACTATACTGTACACAGTGTACAGTGTACAGTAGTACACTGTGTACTGTGTATAGTGTACTGTACTATGAACATTGATTTATTGTTTTTACCTAACACTACAATTAAATCACAACCATTAGATCTTGGAATAATCTAGCTGTTTATAAACTGCATTATCACCTTCAAATAATAACTACTCTTGCAGCAGTTATTGACAGTTTAAAATGTGCATCGACTTGATTCAAAAAATTTCTTTGACGGAATAGTGGAATATGTAAAGGAAGCATGGATTAGTGTGTAAAAAAGAGAAGTGTTTTAAGAAAGATGGTATTGATTTTGAGTCACCTGAAGAAGAGAATATTAATGAAAAAACTGTAATTCAAACTGGGAATGAAGTTGTAGAACTACATCAGCCCATCGGCATTGACACTGATGTTCATTTTAATAAAGACAAAGAAGTAGAAAAAAATGATTAGGAGAAAAAAATTCTGGATAAGTATACTAATGCTTCTACTTTGAAAGATGCAGTCAAGACTACAATGGAATAAAATGAAAAAATCCCAGCTGTTTCTTTAGATGATGCTTTCAATTATATCAATAAACAGTTAGTAATCTTGGTTATAATAAAATTTTTGACTTGGTTTATGAAGTTCAAACTGTGTTAAATAGAACACATATTTGACTGTGATAAGTATGTTCAAACTGAAAAGGAAGTGATTAAACAAAAGTAGGCAAGTAGGCAGACTTCACGGAATGAATACTTCAAGTGAAGTAGTAAGTGTTTTTAGAAGTTAGTAAATAAAATTTCTGTAAAATACTGTATTTGGTATTTACAGTATTTTTCAGTGTGCACTTCATTTAATTAAATTTCAAAATTAATTAACCCCTCGTTTATAGTATTTACTTTCATATTTGACATTTATTTCCATTTTACAAAATTTATTAACATGTTTGAGATCCTGTTTCGTTTTTTTATTAGTTTTTCTTTCTTTTCTACCTTTTGTCATCAACAAAATTATCCATGTTATTACAATAATAAGTATATTGTTTGACTAAATTTAAGTAATTTTAATGAAAGCATTTTCTTCCAATTATGTTTTTTATTAAAAACATTACTTTCCGTAAACCTTTAAAAAGAATTATTACAGCTACACAAGCAAGCCTTAAAAAAATTATTATTAACACACTAACAGTCGTGTTTTCTAAGCTGACCACCTCTACAAAAGACCAAAATCATCTGGAACCAGGACTAGTCATCTAGGGAGATTTCAATATATTAAAAATGAATGTAAAAATCACTTATGAGGTAATTAAAAAAAAAAATTACTTTTACCATAAAACAAAAAATTAAAACTAAAAAAAATTCAACCTGCATTGAAGAGTTCAAGGTAAAAGCAAAAGGTTAGCTTACAAAATGTATTCTGCAGTATGTAAACTGTTCAACTATATTTTTACTCTTCAAGTTACCTAAATCTTCAACTGAATTGCTATCACAGCTTATCCCACTTTTTATGAGTAGTTAATATTTATTTAGTGTTTTATACTGTTTATGTATTCTGTTTTGTTTACTGCAGCTGCAGTTTACTTACTAAACAGTATTTTTATTAATGTATTTCATTCCTGATCAATTTAATGCAACACATGCATAGTAACATCTTCATACCCTAATTAGGCAAGTCATTTTAGGCATTATCTCTTTTTAATTTGTTTCTAATTTTTTTTTCAATTCTTTTTAACAATATTCAAAAGATATATTTGTTTTGTTTCACTTCTGATAATTTATACGTTTTAGTTTTTCATATTGAAATGTAATGTATTAATGAGTAAACTTACGTAAACAAAATATTCTATTCAATTATAATTACCTACTTAATTACTCATCTTATAAACGTCTGGAGAGCCAGGTACGTGAAGTACAACCATAAGAATTTTTTTAATTCTTTAAAATAAATCTTAAAAAATCAAAAACAATACTCTCATAAACTGCAAACATAAATACATAAAATAATGGAAAGCCAGTACATACATCTTTCCGTTTAAACTGATTTCTTAACTGCTCCATCAGTTCTTTTAAAATAGCATTACAGTCTTGTTCAATCCCCTGAAATGATTCTAGATTGCCATACTGTTCCAGTACTCTCTGAGTATGTAAATAATCACGCACTGCCTAAAACATTTCAAAACAGATTATTACAAGCAGCAATCTTTTTTTAATAACTGAAAAAAGGACCTTTATATTAAAAGATATATACAGAACAATTTAGACACTATAACAGTCAAGAAACAATAACACATTAAAAGAATTAATATGCAAGGACAAAATGAAAAATTCCATTCTTAAGGTTAACCTTATCTTTTTACAAGCTGGAACAAGCTTGTAAATTAATGAAAGGAATTATATTAAAGAATTATGTAAGAAGTATTTTTTACTTCTAATAAAAAATTGGAAAATTAATTATAAAGAACATTTTAATTCTATCTGTTAACATTAGGAAGTTTAATTAAGTTAAGTTTTGATCTGCATTCTTCTTCTTCTAGAGAGAAGATGACATCTGACTGACATCTCACTGTCAGAGACATTCTGATCAATGACAAATAAATCAACCAGAGTTCCTTCAACCATTCTGTATTCTTCTATAATTTCATACAAATTCTCATATTTTATCTTCTATGTTTTTGCAGTAACTGAAGAAAATTTTAGTTGAAAAGGTCTTCATATCACTGTTATTGTGAGGTATTATTTGCTGCAATATAGTTTTTTACTTTAGCCCATATGAGTTCTATGGGATTGAGCACAGAGTGGTAAAAAAGAAGTCTGAAAATGGAATGAAAATATTCCTATAAAATTTTGTCTACTTCATTACTTTTTGTGATAATCTCTAAAATAAATTAATTATAATTCAATCAATCTTTATATTGCCTTGTTAGTTGAATGGTTTTTTTTTTAAGATAATCCTGCATTTTTCAATTGGATTATATTAAAACTGGGGATTTTTAAAATTGAATACAGTTCCTAAAATCAATACATTTTGAGAAGCTTACTTCAAAAAAAAAATTTTTACAATGCCTTTAAACAATTATTAAAGTAAATTCATTATATTAAACTGCTGTTGAACTATGAGCTGTCACACAATCAGCATATTCAGAATAAAACAAATTTCACCATCTGCATTGATAAAAATTAATCAGTAACATTTTTTTAATCATAATAAAAGTTGTATCCTCTTGATTGAATGCACTCACTTAATATCTTTGATCCACATATTCTGTGAACCAAAGATGTCAGTCTCTTTGGTATAAATTACTGGTCTACATTAAGCTTACTATTTTTGAATATTTTTTTTTGAGTAAGCCAAAACCTCATGTACTTTTTGTGAGGTTACTCAAACAGATATTGCTTCATTTATTTCACTGAAATCCCACTTCAAATAAATTTTCCTAAGAACAGATTTTTTTCTTATAAAGAGCCTATTACAATTTAATTGTAAATATAACTTTGCTAACATCAGAATACAATTGAAATTTATGTAAAAATTATTAACAGCCTAATGAAATATTAATCAAGGAATCTACATAAGTCAAATAATTACTAATTACATATATCAAATACAAAGGAGGACAAAATTATTACACCACGACTCACACCATAGTATATGAAGGAAAATCTATTTTACTTTAATGATAAATCATGTTATGCTGATATTTTATGTGCAATCTTGTAACTTTAACCGCTGAAGTAATTTATCTTCAAAAGTGCTCCAGTGAGATAAGTATTCTTACATTTCTTGACTATATTTGGTGGTTTTGATATTATATTTAATTTATATTATTCAATACAGCAGATGTAGTATTCGAAAAAGTAAGGGGATTAAAAAGTAAGATAAGAATATTAAAAGAACATTCACCACATTCTACCTACTTTGATTCTTTTTATTTTTGAATAGAATATACGGATATTCTAGCTATAGCTGCTGATCTCTCCATAACTGTTTCAGCTATTTAAGAAAATTATCTGCTTCTGTTTCTCTTTTCATATACAGGTTGAAAATAACTTTACAAGTTAACTGTACGTAATAAAGCTACCCACTTTCAAAATATTAAATATATTAATAAAAATATATATCACAAATTTAAACTGTCCATTACAAAATCATACATTAAGCTCTTAATATTTTTACTATCTCCTACTAACTTTTGAACAATTGTTTGTTTTGACAATTAAACATTTACAAGCATTTGAATGACTATACAACTATCAACATCAAACCAAAAGATAAATAATGCCTATTTTATATTTATGTAGGTTAATACTGAATGTAGATTAATTGAATTTATTTAAAAAATTTAAAACAATATTTATAAACTTAAAGTTCGATTTTCAAAACGTATGTACATACGTAATACGTGTATTCACTGTTACCACATATACCTAATTTAATATCGGCAGACGACAACGTTAGTAGCTCAGATGTTAGCTGAAGCACAGTATATGCTGGTACAAGCTTACTCCCGCCACGCAGATGACTGTACAGTACTCACACCACAGCGACGCTGTACCCTACCACTCTTAGGCTCCAATAAAAGAGCGTGCACAAGAGTGAATTTTTAATTCATTGTCGACCACCAACTGGAGAAGACCAAGAAGAAAAAGAAGATGGAAAAAGACAGAAGAAGTTCCCTGGCAGCCTCAACGTGGGACTTCCCGACAAATGCCAACATCCTCGCCTGAGCAATTGGCCTGGCCAGCCTACCAAGGGAGCCACTGGACAAGGATGATACCTTCCCGCTCCAGCTTGCCAAGCTCCAATCGCCCTGGCCGGCAGACTCAGCAGCAGGAAATGGACCAGCATGGGATCGCACGGGAAGAAACAACTCAGCCGTGGCAGCGAAAGACGACTGCAGGGCTCTGGGGGCCACCACTGTCCTGCTGTAGTGGGGTCCCAACTGCCGCTGAGAGGAAGCCTGGTCTGATTTCAATCGACAAGCCGCAACTCCCTGACTTCACTGGAGACCAACTTCCAAACCCAACAGCTCTTCTCAGAGCTAACGCAAAAAAGGCCTTTTTCAAGGCTACCACAAGGTTATAAATTATGAGCCATCAAAGCCATTTGACAACAGCCTTTCTCAGGGCTACCATAAGGTTGTTAGTTACAACAAGCCGTCAAAGCCAATCGACAACAACAACAGCCCTTCTCAGGGCTACTACAAGGTTATAAAGTGCCACGTGTCACTGAAGCAGTTAGGCAACAATACGTAACACATTATTATTATATGTGCTCATAAAGCATGATTCATCGAATATAATTTGTAATCATTTATTTGTTGTCAACATTTTTTTAATATTATTATCAATGATAGAAAGGCTTATCAGCATCATCATATAGCCTTGATGCAAGTTTCTTTCACCATGTCCATCTCCATTCTGTTCCATTACCAACAAAATTTGTAAGTTCCTGATATCTCTTATTCTTTTTTTACATATTCTGCGTAAAATAATAATTTTTATATTTTAAATTACAAACTATTATATAAAAGAAAACAATCATTCCTAATCAAAAAATAAATGAAGGAGACATTTCCCATTTAAAAGACAAAAAGCCCTTTATTAAAATATATGAATATTATTTCTGCTTAGAAATTCACCCAGCACATGCAATTTTTATTACAAAATCACACAAATAAAATTAAATTACATTAAAATTAAAGTACATTAAGGTTTTATTATATCACATATGCTAGTAATAACACATACATACAGTAATTTATTACCTTTACTAATAAATTCAAATTGTCTCTTATTAATTCTGCATAAAATGCATAAAACATGGGGATAAAAAATAAGGAGTGCATGCTCAGACACAAACATCTCAGCAATTCAACTGAGGTTTATTCATTAACAGTAGCAGCAAATATATGAAAATATGTTGGTATTAATTGTAATTAATTCAATTGCTGATGAAAAAAATGAGGAAATATTAAAGTAAATTAAAAACTAAATTTTTCTTACTTCAGAAAAGTTTCCTTCTTGCATCTGGGCTTTTAATTTAGCTGGCAGTTTAAACAGGAACTGAAGTCGCTTAAGAAGAGAATGAACACCAGAGAGCTTTGATATCTGAAATCGAGCATCCTGAAATACAGAAGAACAAACAGTTATGAATAATATAGTAACAAATAAAATAGGTAATACCAAACAAAAAAAAAAAAAATGGCAAAACACAATTTTTAAGTTTTAATTTACTCAATCCAATTAAAATGTCAAAAATGTATGCAACAGTTTCAATCTGTTCAAACAGTAAAAACTTGAAGCACTTTTCAATTACATTGTGTAAATCTATGCACAAAATTAACAAATTCATGTCTTGTATTTATTAGTTACTTATTTAATCCTGAGTTTATATATTATTAAATTATTAATTTATTTCTTTATTAGACACGGAAATAGATATGTTTTGTAATATTTCACAGACTAATCGGCTGTTACTGATTAGTGTTTACCTAAATGTATTTATTTATAGTTTTACAACTGTATAAAATATCCAAGCCAAACACGCACAAGATTGATGTCTATTGTTTATGCTACAATCTTCGCCCTTTGTTCTAGTAGTGTTGAACAACCATATGCTAGCCTAGGCTATGAGTCATAATAAAAAAAATCTCTTTATTCAGGTTTGTGTAAATAATAAACGAACAATGTATCATTCTCAACAATCAAATGAAACATTAAATCTCTATTTATACAAACTGTTCCCGATTCATTCAGAGACTAATTTTTTTTTTGTAAATGATTCTGTTTTAGTTTATACAGTATTTGCAGTTAAAACTTTTCCAGTGTGTATCATCCGATAGATTCTTTGAGTTTCAATTCCTGAAAGTAGTTGAAGTCTTGCGTGAAATTTTAAAAGTAATTTATTTGCGTTAAATTAGTAAATTTTTGGCAGTTCTATTCTTATAGTAGTGAATTGATTTTATTATTTTGCATATTATGTCTAATTTATGTGAAAAAGACATTCACTGCCAAAGGAAAGACATACACAACGATTTTAATTACATGGGAGGAGAAGCTGCAGTTTGAATGTTTGTTAGTGACCCAAAAAAGTTGTAGAACGTGTTGCATGTGCTACAGGAGTCTCAAAAAGAACAGTTTAAGAATTATTAGTGAAATAGCTTTGGAAAAAAATTCAGTTCTCGCAAAGGAATAAAATGCAAAAAGGATGTGACAAACCCGGATAGTTTTGATCAGAATGCCATACGACATAGTGTTAAAATTTTACTTAAAAACGAGGGCTGCTTGCCTTCTCTATGAGGAAACTTACTGCAAAACTAAAAAGTGATGGGGGTATTTAATGTGCAAAAGAGTAGTTTACGGACATTTTTGTTAGGCAGGGACTTCAAAAAGAAGAGAATCAGAAATAAGAGGACAATTTTTATTGAAAAACATGATATTCAGTACAAATGGTTTGTGTATTTGAATAAAGTTGAAGAAGACCAAGAAGATGTAGAGTTGAAGGAAGACAATCAATCATCTATGTCAATGAGACATATTTTAACATTGCCAACATTTCTGTTGGCAACCTTCAAATGCACTTGAATGTTTTGCTGTGCCAATTTCAAAAGGAAAAAGGATAATAATTATCCACACCGGTAGTGAAATGGGATTCATTCCCAACTACTTGACAGTATGGAAAGCAAAATCTTCCTCAGGTGATTATCATTCTCAGATGAACTGCTACATATTTTTAAAGTGGATAAGAGAAAAATTAATGCCTAACTTGCCAATAAATACTGTCGTTATTTTAGGTAATGCTTCTCATCACAATGCTGACAAAAGCTGTGCACCGAATTCAGTATCAACAAAACAACCAATGACTGACTGGCTGCAGACTAACAGCTTATTATTCCATGAAAATCTGACAAAAGTTCAGTTGTATGAGACAATTAAAAAATATAAAGATCATCTGAAAACATATAAAATAGATGAGATATTACAGGAAGGCGACTTTCCTGTTTCACGCCTATCATGTTATACAATAATTAACGTAAGATTATCACAGGTAGTTGTTTTATTTTTTAATTATTAGGTCTACTGTTGTGAAAAAATTATTACTTAATTTGGTACTAATCAAATTAAATTAATTTCTTGTTAAAATTAACAAGAAATAAAAACAATTAATATTTAATTGAATTGTACCTAAAGTAGAAAACATGAAAACAAACAAAATTAGAACATCAATTTTCTGCCATAACTCGACTATTTTTTAACCAATTTAAAAAAATAAAATGTCACTTTGTTCAAAATAAAAGGCTTAATATTTTAGCAAATAACAAATTTTTATAAAACTAATATTTATGGAGATAAAACGGATTGAAAAATAAATATGGCCATCATTTTGTAATTTGCAAAGGTATTTAAGTCCTGAATTTTTGATAATTTAAAAAATTTATTACCAAGATACTTACCAAATATTAATGTGATTCATCAATCCAAACCTGAGATATAAATTTTTATATAACAATAACAAAATGGCAGACAGGAGGAGAACGAAGGAGAAATTGTCATTTTTCCTGAAGGATATTTTTTGTTTAGTTTTACAAGTAGAATCCGAAAAAGTATAGCCAGCTCACCATTTTATTAACACCCTATATATACATATACTGTCTTCCACAAGTAGCATATTATACCCCACACTAGCTAGGCAACAATCGCCTTGATCAGATCTGTGACAATTCGGCTTGGACAAGCTGTACACACATACAATTCAGTTTTCTGATAAGAGGTGGTCTTAAATAAAATGTTAAGTTTGGATTATGTAGCTTTAGCATAAAGAGACACTTCAATCCTGTCAACGGATCAGTTATTAAATGTAGTACTTCAGATGAAATGCATCTATAGGTTAGGCAAGTAATTCATCACAACATACAGGATTATTACAAATGAAATAGAAACTTTTCATAAATGTCTATTTATTTCACTTGTAATCAGACTGTATTAGTAAGTTTATTATATACAAAATCGCAACAACCTTCTAACTTGTAAATGGATACTACATACATTGATAACCAATTTTTTGACAACATATGAATATATTTAATTGTTAAAACTAAATTAATTATTTTATTTCTAAAGCTATTAAGAATTATGTTTGTTCTCTATAGTGTGAACTGATAGTCCTTGTTTTGGTTTTTCACTAATAGATGAATAAGACGTAAAATATTGTAAGATTTCATTTCACAAATGTTTTTAATTAATTGGCACCACAAACATGACACTAAAATTGCTTTATTTAGCCATAAACAGATACACTTCAACATGGTTGAATGCCTGGAGTGCACTGACTGACTAGTGCGAGTCCCCATAACACACACACACTCCTACCACTCTCACTCTAACAAATGCACGCACATGCACCTCACACAACTACAGTCACACAGCCTAACATGTCACCCACCCTGAAGTGAACACACAATAAAAAAAAATAAAATGAAATAAAAAATGAAAAATTGACAAAGAATAAGTACACCAAATAACAATGAGAATCTAAATACTGAAAAATAATAAGTCTATTACAATGACATTATAGAGTGCTTAGACACAAGTCCCTTGGACAACACAGCCTGTAAACACAATCATTTTTTATGGATTATTACATATACATTATTTATCTATAAGGAGTGGACACAATCTTGCCACTGCTCTCTTGATGACACCAGAGGCTGTCTTCAGTGATGCCACTCTCGGCAGTCCATCTTTTTCCGGGTTAAGCATGAGGATACGTCCCATTCTCAATTTCATAGCAGGAAGATTATCGTCCCTGATGATAACCAAATCACCTACAGATGATTGCGATGATTGTTTTTGCCACTTTACTCGATTTTGAAAACTGGATAGGTATTTGGTTGACCACCTTGACCAAAACACATGGAGCTGCCGCTGAACCAGTTTCCATCTGAATAATTGACTGGTAGGAATCTCTCGCAGCTCCAGCTCCACTGCAGCTGAAATCACATCACCAAACAGGAAGTAACTGGGTGTTAAGGGGGATAAATCAGATGGATCATTTGATAAAGGTGTTATTGGTTGGGAATTTAGACAGACTTCGATTAAGGTCAAAAGTGTACACATTTCTTCATAAGTGTAGACTGCGCTTCCATTCAACCGTTTAAGATGATATTTCACCAATTTTACGTCTGCCTCCCACAGACCACCGAAGTGTGGAGAACAAGGAGGAATAAAATGCCATGTTATGTTGTCCTGTGCATTCTTCTACTCTCTTGAGGTGTTCATCACTCTTAAATAACCTGCTGAGTTCTTCCAGCTCATTGGTTGCCCCAACAAAGTTAGTGACATTATCTGAGAATATTTGCAATACTTTTCCATGACAAGTCATAAACCATTTTAGTGCTCCTAGAAATGCATCGGTCAAAAGGTTGCTAACTAGTTTTAAATGAGTGGCCTTAGTTGAAAAACAGATAAACACAGCAATGTAAGCCTTCACTGAAGTAAAGCCTCTTTTGTTACTTGGTCGTATATGCACATGGCCACAATAATCGACTCCTTAATGAACGGACGGTTTGGTTGCACCCGTTCAGGAGGCAAGTCATCCATAATCTGCTCAAATCCCTTTGGCTTCATTCAAACACATGTTACACATTCACATACAATCTTTTTGGCTGTATTTTTTCCATCTAGTGACCAAAATTTTGTGCGCACTGAGGATAACAACAGTTGTGGACAAGCATGCAATTGTCGTAGATTTTCATATTTCATTATTAATTCAGTCAAGTGGTGTTTTGTTGTTAACACCACTGGATGTTTTTGGGAATAACCAACTGCAGAATTTGAAATCCGTCCTGCAACTCTAATTATGTTATTGTCATCTACAAATGGATTAAGTGTTTTTAACAGACTCTTCTTATGTACTGGTAATTTTTGTTGCAACTTGACTAGTTCATGAAATCGCTCCTTCTTGCCAGTTTCACCAACTGCCTTATTGCTGAGTTAAGCTCATTTACAGTTATATTACCGAAAACACGTTTGATTTTATCAATCTTACAGTTGTTAATGAATATTAAACAGTAAGCAATTGCTCGTTGAAGTCTAAAAAATGATGAAAATCTTGGCCAGAACACCACTGTTTCTGTAAGTACTGCAATCACTGAAGTCTTCTTTTTCTCTAACTCTGTCTCCTTCAAATCCATAGCAGGCTAGTTGTTTCTACCTTTAGCTAACCATCCTGGACCATTCCACCACATGCTCACATTACGGATATGACTAGGCATGAGACCTCTAGACAAAGTCTGCAGGGTTGTCTTCACTACAAACATGTCTTGATTCACCTGATCCCGTCAGTTCTTGTATTTGAGCCTTCCTGTTAGCTATGAATGTTTTCCACTGATGACTTAACGAGTTTATCCAAGGTAGAGTGACTGTTGAATCAGACCACATTACGATTTTTGAACAAAGGAGTTTTAAGGCTGTCACTTGATTTACAAGTTGTGCCAAAAGCAATGCTGTACAGACTTCTAATCGGGGTAAGGACACCTTCCTAATGGGTGCGACTCTTGATTTTGCACACAGGAGTGTTGCTCAGATGAGTTACTTCTAATGTAGGTGCAGGCACCGTATGCAAAGTCCAATGCATTGCAAAACCCGTGAATTTCAACATCAGTTGTCACAGCAGGGAATAACTTTCTTAGAACTCGCAACAGTTGAAGTTCTGGAAGCTGATTTACAAAATTCCTCCATGACTGCTGAGGTTATGCAGGCAGCAGATCATCCCATCTGATCTTTAGTAACCATAATTGCTGCATAAATATTTTGTGCTTCAAAATTACAGGTCCTATTAACCCCAACAGATCAAATAATGAAACAATTTGTGACAATACTGTCCGTCTTGTAAGGTGCTGATCTAATTTCAATTTTACAAAGACCAAGAAGATATCTTCAGTTGGATTCCATATTACACCAACCATTTTCACAGATTCTTCTTCCTTGTTTTGTTTCACAGTGTATTGTTGATGCTTGTGAGCGTCAGATAACCACTCAAGAAGTCTAAAATCATTTCCGCACCACTTTCTTAATTGGAAACCTCCACACTGAAGCATGGATATTAGTTCTGTTTGAATGTTCTTTGTTTTCACTTTCTTGTACTGCTAATTCATAAAGGCATCTTTTCGCCAGGTAGGGTGCTGATGCTGTCCCGTATGTGACTATGGTCAATCAAAATGTTTGTATTGGCTTATTGGATAACTCCCTCCATAGAATATGTTGTAAATCTCTATATCCTTTACATGTACCTTGACCTGACGGTACATTTTCTCAATATTGGTCGTGAAAACAAGCTGAAGTTTCCTGAACCTTATTAATAAATGAAATAAGTCTTCTTCAACTTTAGGCCCAATTTCTAAAATGTCATTCAGAGATGTCCCAGTAGAGGTCTTGCAAGAACCATCAAGCACAACTCGTAGTTTTGTCGTTGAGCTCGCTTCATTAGTCACTGAATGGTGTGGCAAACAATATGCTGATTGCTTTGATTCAACCTCCACTTCTGGAACAAGCTACATGTGTCCCAGTTCAGTATATTCCTTCGTGAATGCAGCATGACGTTCCTTCAATCACTAATCTTTACTAAAACGTGATTCTTGTGCTTTCAACCTATGCATTGCTGTATCTCTTGAATCACCTAATTTGTCAACAGATTGGATGAGTAATCTGACTATGAATCGGCCCTTGTCATCACATGTCATTGTTTCTTTAGAATGATTTTCACATTGTAATTCTGCTTTAGACAATTGATGACCTTCACTGTGCTTAATTTCTTCTAATCCCCAAAATTGCTGTAATTGTTGATCAATTTTATCTTCAATAGCAAAGTTACAGGTTAATGGTGCCCTGACTGGACTTGATGCTACCACTTTTCCAGAAATTATCCATCCTAACTCAGTATTTTGGAGTACCACTGATGTTCTCCTTGGTTTCAATTGTCAATCAGTAATTAAATGAAAAAAGTGTTCTGCGCCTATTAAAATATCGATATGTAATGGCTTGAAAAATTCAGGGTCTGCTAACGAAAGATTACATGGAATTTTAACACTGGATCTCAATAGTGAACATGTTGGAAATCGTTGGGTAATGTTTTTTAACACTATACAATTCACTGCTGTAGAAAATGAGCTGACTCTAGACTTAATGACACACTGGGTACTCTGTGTTGTTTGAGTAGATGATTGCCCTATACCACTAACTCAGTATCATTTTTTGTTGTTTTCAAGCAAAATCATTGTACCATTTTTTCGCTTATGAAGTTAGACTGAGAGCCTGAATCTAACAAAACCTTACATAATTGAGGAGGTCCAATACCATCTAACACCGTCACGATTGCCATAGATAACAAAACTGACATTCACTTGATTAGAGTTCAAATGGGATACCACCTTTGGTGGAGCACTAATAGTATGACTACTTTCACCCTTTCGAGCATCAATTGGAAGTTGTGGTTTGTCTATATTTTCCCCTTTTTGCAATTCAGGAAAATGCAATAATGTATTGTGTTTTTGTCACATCATTTGCATGTACCTGCTGTACAATCACTACTTTTATGTTTTTCTGAAAGACAATTACAGCATAACTTTAGTCTTTTCGCTTCCTTTTCCCTATTTGATATTGCCAGGGATAAGAACTTTCCACACAAATAAATGAAATGTAAATTTTCACACATAGAACATTTATTAAGCGAAGATGCATGATTAACACAAGTATTGCCCTTCTGAACAAATTTATTTTTTGAATTCTGAAAATTATAGACAGGAAATGAACACTTAACACTAGCGTTTCTGTCCTCAATAGCTTCCAATACCTAGCACCTTTGCTCCAAGAATTGAAATAACATCTTTAATGTGGGTATTTCATCACTCTTTAATGATGCTTCTCACTCACTGAATGTATTAGTATCTAACTGCCATGTCACTAAGTGAATGATCATAGAATCCCACTGGCTTGTGGACTGCCGTAAGCTCTCTAGCGCACACAAATGTTTTTGAGTATTATCAACTGATTGTCTGATAAGTTTAGTAGACTCTTTATCGACCTTATCTAGACCAAATAAAGCTTTAACATGTTTGTTGACCAAATACCATTTGTTTTCATAACTAGATTGCAATAACTAGCATGTTTTGTAATTTTCAGCTGATCCTTCGACTGAATGTAGGATAGCAGCAGCATCTCCCTTAAGTGCCGATTTTAAGTAGTAACATTTTCACATCTCATTGAGAGATGTATTTACATCAATCACAGATTTAAATGCATCAGAAAATGATTGCCACTTGTCATAGTTTCCTTGAAATGTCGGTAAATTGATTGATGGCAGTTTCACAGAATTTTGATTGATATTTGTACTGTCATTAATTGTTGTTATTGACTTGGGGTTAGGAGAATGTTTTTCAATGAAATTTTGCACCTGTTCTACCAATTTGAAATAATCGGTTTCAAAAGAATCTCTATCAGACTCACTTTCAGTATCATCAAGAGATTTAATTTGCACTTGCACATCACCGAAGTCTGAATAAATTTTTTGAATATCTTAAATCTTAATCCCAATTGTCCTACTTCATCAACTGACACCTTGTTTGCAACATAATTTTTAAATCTGTAAGTTTAGCTTTAATGATCCCATGTTGCTTCCTTAAATCTTTTAACTCAGCCATTGTTACTGATAGATTACAAAATACAAATAAAGTTAGTAAACAAAATAAAACTAAACATACGAATAATGGTCGTAAAATAGATGTCTTCAAACAGCGATTTATGATAAATGAGCAGAAGTAAATAATTACTGTTGTATTTGCTTAGCACAGAAATGTTTTGACCGGAGACATGATGAGAAACATAATTAAGAGCAACACTTTAAAAGGAGAAATAGATGATGACTTAGATGAATATTTCTCAGGATTGAATAATAAACAAGATACTGGTTACATAGATACAAGATACAAGATACTTGGTGATGTAATTACAACTACAGTAAAGTAAATATAGCAATCAAAATTTTAAAGCAGCTTACCACTAATTGCTTTCTGGCTGATCGCATACCACACTATGTAGATTCAGCAATTCTCTTATCGCTGGGCCGGAATGTAAAATGATATCATGCAAGCTGTTCAACTAACAATATTTACAACAGTTCAGAATAGATTGTCTATATGTACACACACAAAAATACAATAAAATTATACACCACGGTTTATACATTAACTATTAATGTACTGTGTATTACTGCAATCCAGTGTCCTTGAAGGTAGACACTTAAGTACCAAATTGTCACAAAATGCACCTGACATTGTCAATAACACTCTTACAACTCCACAGTCCTGGACGTGGACATCCCTCCTGGAGGACCAAATGTTTTTGGATGAACGGACACCACATACATGACATTATAATTACTTTATTTAGCCATAAACAGATACACGTTCAACACAGTTGAATGCCTACAGTGCACTGACTGACTGGTGGGACTGACACACACTCCCACCACTCTCACTCCAATAAACGCACACACATGCATCACACACAACTACAGTCACACAGCCTAACAACAAAAGATGTTTATGTATGCAGAATTTATTTAAGGTTTTCCATAATTAAATAGTAACTTTGTTTGTGTGTGAACAAGTATGTAAGCATTTGCAAGTGATTAGTCATTAATGTAAATTAAAATAAACACATCATTTTTATAACAAAAAATGGGAAAATTGCATTACAATATGTTTATAGAATTTAAATAAATGTAATACTTCAGAAGATTTCACATAACTTGTGGGCTCCAATTATCATAAAATCATAAATACATATACATTAATGAGAGTAAAATCCACAGACAACAGATTTTCTTTTATCCTTCACATTGAAGTCAACAAACATTTGTTTTGAGTAAACAACCAAAAATTCAAGTCCATATGGCGACAGGTTTTTGTGATTCATGTTATGAAAAAAGACAAAATTTTATTTCCTAAGTGATAAAATAAACAGTGTAACCTCATTTCCCAAAAAATAATTTATAGATAATTCTGAGATCTAAACAGGGAAAGCAGAAATACCAAACAAACAAACAAATGTAATTAAACTAAAAATTACAATTAGAAAATCATAAATAAAAATCAAACTGCTAATACATTATCACTCACAATAAAGTATCTTCTTCCTTGTAATTAACAAAAATTACTAAATCTATAGAGTTTTATATTCTTTCATGTATTAAATTAAAGTCATACTAAATATAAGAAATTGTAACTGGTTTTGAATCAATAAATTATAAGCACTAAATTTTTTATTTATCTATCAGAAGCTTAACCACACATCTCAGGAATGGTCGAACTGAGAATGTACAAGACTACACTTCATTTACACTCATACATATCATCCTCATTCATCCTCTGAAGAATTATCTAAACGGTAGTTACCGGAGGCTAAACAGGAAAAAGAAAAAAAGTTGTACAGGTTAAGTTAGTAAAAATACTGTCACTGTAGGTAGACCTATTATCTGATATTCAGGTAGGTCC
Source organism: Lycorma delicatula (assembly GCF_047948215.1). NCBI lineage: Eukaryota > Metazoa > Arthropoda > Insecta > Hemiptera > Fulgoridae > Lycorma > Lycorma delicatula. The sequence continues at coordinate 258,777,357 of NC_134455.1, read as the reverse complement.
AGTGAAACACAGGTTCTAAAACCAAAGGAATTAAAAAAATTGATACATATATTGTGTTAGCCAATCTTTGAAATGATTATGTTAATTAAATTTGTTTAGTACATCATGACATTCAATGTTTTAACAAATTTTAATTAATTTGATTTTTCGATTTTTCAAAAAACTATACACAATCAAAAAAACCAATAGAACAATTAAAAACATCACAATAGAGCAGTCATCAAAGTAAAAACCAATGATACAAAAATCAACATCTGTACATTATTACAGTGTTTAAAGATTCTCAATGGATTTTTTGAATATGCCACAGAAATTACATTAAATATTAACATTAACTGTTCTGATAAATAATAACTTACTGTAATGTGCTATTGCTTTTTGGTTGCTGTATTATCGATTTTAATTATTGTAGGTACTTTTTTTTTGACAAGCTGCTAATAGTCTTTTCTATTAACATGGAATGTTAATTTACTATAATTGAAGAGACTAGGGCAAGAGATCTGAGAGGGCAAGCAGTTGCAAATCAATCTAAGACCATTCAGTTTAATATTGTTTCCTATAAGTAGAAAAATATTTAAAAATAAATTCAATTTCCAAAAATCAACTTTTTACTAACCATTCCTAACTGCAGAGGGGTTAGAGGAGCTTGTACTAGTAACATACTTGATGATGATCACCTTTCTCAACCCAAAAAATCAGATTTAAAGTTTGATGGACTCATGATAAATGATTAAGATATTTATTTTTTCTTTATTGTAATCAATTAGAATTTATTTATTTATTATGATTATGAAATGAAGTAATTTCAAAGGATATAAAATCAGGTGAACAGGAAACAAGATTTAAACAAGATGACATTACTAGACTGACTCTCTTACTTAGGAAGAAGTAAGCTTTTAAGTAATAGGAAGACTTCTAATTCAAATCAGTTAAGTAATTCTTCATGTTATCCTGGGCAAACAGATATATTTTTTTTATATAGTGGGGGTACACATAAAAACTTATTTTTAATAATTTATCATTCATCTCCATATTGTAACAATGTAGGTTAAAGTCATATTGAAAATTACCTGCAAGGTAGATGATATTGATTCTGAGAATGATGTTATTGATTCCATATTTTTTGCCAATAAATCCATTTCATCTTCCATTTTCTTGAAATCATTCTTCATCTATAAAAATGAAGGAATAAAATTTGTAAATTAGAATCACTTTAACTAGGAAGTAAGTTTACAATGAAAGATTACTTCTGTTTTATATCTAAATTGCTTTTTGGCATTCAATTTAAAAAAAAAAAAAATGCTTCCTAGCAGATGACCTCTCAATCTAAAAGGAAAATAAAATAAAAGTTTAAAACTTTTGGGTTTGATGGTTTAGAAAACATAATTACAAATGAATTAGTAAGGAGGTAATTGAATTGTGAATATATAAAAAAGAAAAGCACATAAAAATTTTTTCCAAATATTTGCATATCTATATTTAATAATATTATCAATAATAAATAAAATAAAAAATTCACTCGCTGCTTATTTTTCTTTTAAAAAATGTTTCATTAGGGCTTTCATGAAACACAACACTTCATCAGATGTATAAAACTTTAAAATTTAAAAAAGGATGTTGAATTTTCTTAGATTGTTAAATGTTAATTTGAAAAAAATGTCTACTGATGATAATATGTACTGTTACCTATTACAAGAATTTATAATAATATAAATTCTACAATTTGCCGAATCCATTCATCATACTCAAACTTCACATGCTCATTTATAATATTAATATTACTGTTTTTAATTATATTTATTTTTTCAAGAGACTGTGTTTTTTATTTATTACTTCTTATTTCTAATATTTTTATGTCTTGCAAATTTTAAAATGTATGTTTGTTACATTTTATGTGATCTGCATAGTTTGATTTTTGTTTATTATATTTAAATGCTTGTAAGTTTCATTCAATAATTTTTTAATAGTTCTATTTGACACACCAATACAGAATTTATTAGAATCATCATTTCCACAATTAATTCTATTTAGATTCATTATTATTAATTAGTTTTTAATTTTTTTTTTATTAGTTTTAGGAGCTATTTTATAAAAGTTTATGAGTTGTTTTTTGAAGAAGTGAAATGTATTATTATTATTTTATGTTGTGGGTAAATTTTTTTTATTATAATTAACTACAAGAGTAGAAAATATTTTTTCACTGCTGTATTTGTATATTAATTTATTTGTTAAACTATTAATGATGGTTTTATTGTATCAATTTCAACTGCTATATGTTCAATTCAATTTAATTAATTTTTAATATTATATTATCATTAATGTATTGCAAAGCTTTGTTTATCATATTATTGTTTGGGACAATTTCTTTATGGAATGGATGGATAGAGAGGTCATTTAGAGTTATCAGTAAAATTGATTTCCTCTATATTCCTAATTTTAATTTTTCTTCATATTTTTAATACCTATGTGTAAAGAAAATTTATTATGTTAAATTATAGTGTTCAGAATTTATTTGTTAATTAAATACTATGAAAATATCATTTATGTATCTAATTCTAATATTAGACATATTCCCAAAATGAAACTTTGGATTAAATATGACTATCTTTTGATTAGATATAAGCCCAGACATTAAGGTGAGCGAACCAAGCCCTGACTGGCTAATATTAAATTCTATTAAAATAAATCACCTAGTACAGAATTTGAGATAAGATATATCTTATTTCAATTTTACCACGAAAGTACTTTTATGGGATCCCACATCCTCAGTCATGATTGAAACGTTTAATTAACTGCATATTAAAAATACTAAAATAATGAAAACTGGGTATTAATTTATTATGTTAGTGCTGCTATCTGTTTTTATAAGACTGTTTCCCTCAAACACTGTCTGATAGTTTATCAAACTGAAATTTTATCTTTATTAATTTCTAATATTTCTAATTTTGTATTAATATCAGAAATAAAATGTTTAATGTTTATTAGACGGTCTGCCATATTAGACAAAACCTAAATTATAATTTTTATAATTTCTATAATTTCAAGAAATCTAATTTTAAAGGATCTATCTGTTTTTCCTATATAAATACAATCACAATCATTATATTTAATTGTATAAATTCCACACACATAGTTTATTTTATTACTAAAGTAGTGTTTAAAAAGGGATGATTTTAAAAAGAATTTGCAGAACTTTTCCGAATTACACAAAAGATTACACATGGATACTATAAGAGAAACGGTATACTTACTGAATTATATAATATGCATTTAAAATGACAAATAAAGCTTAGGACCACTTATTTTTGATTACAGAAGAAATTTAATTGAAATTAATATAGAAAAAACATAAAAATAATCTAAAAAATATTATGAAACCAAAATTTATTATTTAATCAAAATTAAAAATAAATAAAAAAAAGGTGGCTGGGAATATCATAGCCGGGCCTGGCTGCCCGCCCTCCTGGTTAGAGGTGAAGGCACTTTCCAGAGTTGTGTGAAGCTTTAATGTGTATCCAGCTCCAGGGAAAAAAATCCCATTCTTCCAGATATTTTACACACTGAAGACAGTATGAAAGACCTTCACGATATAATATTGTCCTTTCACTATATGGAGGATATCCAAACATGCAAATAATCTTTATTTATTAAAGCACTTGGCTGCATCATAGCCAATTTCTGTTCATAACTGCTATTTTCTTGTTTTTAATTTACTCTGAATGAACCTTTCTCACAGTTCTTTATGAGCATCCATAAATATTTATCTATTTGGAATAATTCAGTTAGGAAATCATAAACAACATTCCTCAACAGTTTCTCCATCATTGCTGCTGCAACCAGATAGAATATTTAAAATATAATAAATAAAACTTAATGTTTGATATTTATAAAAATAAAGTAGAATCAACAATGTACAAATTCCTAATCTCCAGTTTTCATTTTCCACACAATACTAAATTCACTTCTTATCCCAGCAAATAAAAAATTTAACTGTGATTAGGCATCAGCCTGAGTCTAAGTAAACAATATATAGCTATTTATGACAAATGAAGAAGTTCATTTTTATAACTCATTATATAAATGTATTTTTTAACATAGCCAAATTCTTATAAATTATATTCTTTATAAATGTAATTATTTTTTTTTTTTTTTTTTTGTCTTCAGTCATTTGACTGGTTTTGATGCAGCTCTCCAAGATTCCCTATCTAGTGCTAGTCGTTTCATTTCAGTATACCCTCTACATCCTACATCCCCAACAATTTGTTTTACATACTCCAAACGTGGCCTGCCTACACAATTTTTCCCTTCTACCTGTCCTTCCAATATTAAAGTGACTATTCCAGGATGCCTTAGTATGTGGCCTATAAGTCTGTCTCTTCTTTTAACTATATTTTTCCAAATGCTTCTTTCTTCATCTATTTGCCGCAATACCTCTTCATTTGTCACTTTATCCACCCATCTGATTTTTAACATTCTCCTATAGCACCACATTTCAAAAGCTTCTAATCTTTTCTTCTCAGATACTCCGATTGTCCAAGTTTCACTTCCATATAAAGCGACACTCCAAACATACACTTTCAAAAATCTTTTCCTGACATTTAAATTCATTTTTGATGTAAACAAATTATATTTCTTACTGAAGGCTCGTTTAGCTTGTGCTATTCGGCATTTTATATCGCTCCTGCTTCGTCCATCTTTAGTAATTTTACTTCCCAAATAACAAAATTCTTCTACCTCCATAATCTTTTCTCCTCCTATTTTCACATTCAGCGGTCCATCTTTGTTATTTCTACTACATTTCATTACTTTTGTTTTGTTCTTGTTTATTTTCATGCGATAGTCCTTGCGTAGGACTTCATCTATGCCGTTCATTGTTTCTTCTAAATCCTTTTTACTCTCGGCTAGAATTACTATATCATCAGCAAATCGTAGCATCTTTATCTTTTCACCTTGTACTGTTACTCCGAATCTGAGGCCTAAAATTGCTTCCCTTGTCCCTATACTTTTCCTGAAACCAAATTGGTCTTCTCCTAACACTTCTTCCACTCTCCTCTCAATTCTTCTGTATAAAATTCTAGTTAAGATTTTTGATGCATGACTAGTTAAACTAATTGTTCTGTATTCTTCACATTTATCTGCCCCTGCTTTCTTTGGTATCATAACTATAACACTTTTTTTGAAGTCTGATGGAAATTCCCCATTTTCATAAATATTACACACCAGTTTGTATAATGTATCAGTCGCTTCCTTACCTGCACTGCGCAGTAATTCTACAGGTATTCCGTCTATTCCAGGAGCCTTTCTGCCATTTAAATCTTTTAATGCTCTCTTAAATTCAGATCTCAGTATTGTTTCTCCCATTTCATCCTCCTCAACTTCCTCTTCTTCCTCTATAACACCATTTTCTAATTCATTTCCTCCGTATAACTCTTCAATATATTCCACCCATCTATCGACTTTACCTTTCGTATTATATATTGGTGTACCATCTTTGTTTAACACATTATTAGATTTTAATTTATGTACCCCAAAATTTTCCTTAACTTTCCTGTATGCTCCGTCTATTTTACCAATGTTCATTTCTCTTTCCACTTCTGAACACTTTTCTTTAATCCACTCTTCTTTCACCAGTTTGCACTTCCTGTTTATAGCATTTCTTAATTTCCGATAGTTCCTTTTACTTTCTTCATCACTAGCATTCTTATATTTTCTACGTTCATCCATCAGCTGGAATATATCGTCTGAAACCCAAGGTTTTCTACCGGTTCTCTTTATTCCGCCTAAGTTTGCTTCTGCTGATTTAAGAGTTTCCTTTTTAACATTCTCCCATTCTTCTTCTACATTTTCTACCTTATCTTTTTTACTCAGACCTCTTGCGATGTCCTCCTCAAAAATCTTCTTTACCTCCTCTTCCTCAAGCTTCTCTAAATTCCACCGATTCATCTGACACCTTTTCTTCAGGTTTTTAAACCCCAATCTACATTTCATTATCACCAAATTATGGTCGCTATCAATGTCTGCTCCAGGGTAAGTTTTGCAGTCAACGAGTTGATTTATAAATCTTTGCTTAACCATGATATAATCTATCTGATACCTTCCAATATCGCCTGGCTTTTTCCAAGTGTATATTCTTCTATTATGATTTTTAAATTGGGTGTTGGCAATTACTAAATTATACTTCGTGCAAAATTCTATAAGTCGGTCCCCTCTTTCATTCCTTTTGCCCAGCCCGTATTCACCCACTATATTTCCTTCCTTGCCTTTTCCAATGCTTGCATTCCAATCTCCAACTATTATTAAATTTTCATCTCCTTTTACGTGTTTAATTGCTTCATCAATCTCTTTGTATACACACTCTACCTTATCATCATCATGGGCGCTTGTAGGCATATAGACGTTATCAATCGTTGTCGGTTTAGGTTTTGATTTTATCCTTATTACAATGATTCTATCGCTATGCGTTTTGAAATACTCCACTCTCCTCCCTATCTTCTTGTTCATCACGAAACCTACTCCTGCCTGCCCATTATTTGACGCTGAGTTAATTACTCTAAAATCACCTGACCAAAAGTCGCCTTCCTCTTCCCACCGAACCTCACTAATTCCTACTATATCCACATTTGTCCTACCCATTTCCCTTTTTAAATTTTCTAGCCTACCAACCTTTTTCAAGCTTCTAACATTCCACGCTCCGACTCGTAGAATGTTATTTTTTAATTTTCTGGTGACCCCTTCCTTAGTAGTCCCCACCCGGAGATCCGAACGGGGGACTATTTTACCTCCGGAATATTTTACCAAGGAAGGCGCCTCCATTATTGCTATGTGAAAATGCAGAGAGCCACATTTTCTTGGAAAAAAAGCAGCTGTAGTTTTCCATTGCTTTCAGCTGCGCAGTACTCAGAGGACTGAGTGATGTTGATACGGCCGTTTAAGTCGTCCTGACTCACGCCCCTAACAACTACTGAAAGAGCTGCTGCCCTCTTTCAGGAATCATTCCTTAGTCTGGCTCTCAACAGATACCTCTCCGATATGGTTGCACCTTCGGTCCAGCTTCTCTGTATCCCTGAGCACTCAAGCCCCCTCACCAACGGCAAGGTCTCATAATTCATAGAGGAGGATTATTTTTATAATTATTATTTTATTTTAAACTGATAAAAAAAAACAGAATTTACTGCCCATGTTTATAACTGTTTCTTTCACACAAATCTTAATTAATTTCCTATATTTCAAAAGTTAAACATAAAAGAATAGAAATAAGAAACCAATTACCAACCACCCATTATTACTTAAAATATCTCCATATGTCAATCATAAAAATGAAAACATCTTCAGTATCACTAAACAACAGAATGTTATACCCATCAAACTTTCGCCTAAACTTTCAAAATGTAGCAATTCTTGAATACTAAAGAAAGCAAATCATTTGCAATTTCTAACCACAGCGTGAAAATCCTCTCACATAGTTGTGTCAACAAGAAGGCTATATTTGCTTTACCAAGTAAAATAATAGTTAATCATGTGTAGAAACAGTCATCCATATTGTATAATTCTTTCTTAATAATTTTTAATGATTGATTAATAATAAAAATGATAAAAAGATGTTGAATTGATTGATGTCACCCCTCCAGGAATAATAAATTTGTCATGCCTTACAGTGATTAACAGATCCTCTTCATATTCTGGTATGACCTCTAAAACTACTTATTACAGCCTAGCAAGGCTACCTCCATAATTTCTCCGATTGATGCTCTAAAATTCACTTTGACAAATCTCGCCCAGGCTCATTTATTCTGCTATCCTTTTTTGGTGTTCATAAAATAAATACCAAATACAGATTTTCTTTATATAGTAAATATTTCTTTTAAAATGACAAGTAATTTTTACCTTTCTGCTATACTGTTAACAACCAAATAGTATTCCTTATTATACTCAAAAGTTCAGACTTGACCATCTGTACAGCAATATTTTCAATCACCATTCCTGATACCATAAAATTTTTTGTCACAAAATTCTTTGAGTCTATTCCCAAGCTAATCTGGTGAAAATATTTTCTTTTTGCAAATTGCATAACATTTTATAAAAATGTTAATTTTACTGCTTTGCTTTTTTGGAAGCCACTGCATGTCTGTTGTCTGTTTTTGAACAGAGATAAAATTTTAATAAAGAAATTATGGCAACCAGTTAAAAGTGGTTTTAAAATTATCCTGATAATTATTTAATTGGCTGGATAGCTTTTGTCCGATACATTTCTTTTAAAATTGCATATCAAAATGTCAAAAATTACATAAATTCACAATCATTACTTCTATTTCTAGTTAATTCACTTCTTTCCACATGAAATTTTCTATTGATTTTATTAGCAGTAATTCTTATTACTACTTTCCAGAATAATGCAGAATTACACTACACAAAATCTTCCAGCCAACGTGATTCCAAGTATTTTTCAATAAAAATCACTTTTAGGTAAAAGTAATGGAATATAATGCTGTTTTCAAGATGTTTTATTATGTAAACACATATTTTTTGAACATTCACTATCACTCCAGAAAAAAAATCTTCAAATAACTCAGAAGCCAGAAGAAGAATGCAGTCAGCAGACTACTGATAAATTCAAAGCACAGAGATATTTGCAAAGATATAATTGAATGGCAATAATAACCTGTATTTTATTAGTTCATCAATAGTTAATTTCTGCTTGTTATATAAGTAACCACACTGACCTTTACATGTTTCAATTTCAATTACTGATCTTTGAATAACTGTTTACATGATCCTTAGCAATTGAAAGATTTTGGGCATGCCAAAAAAATCACACAAACTATTTATTAAACACACATTCAACCACTGCTTTTTAACTATAGTTCACATGCTTTAATCTCAAGTAATGCTACTCCTTGGGATGTACCAACATTTAAAAAGTAACAATAATTTTATCAAATCATTTTAAAATTTTAATTATCACAGTATTTATACAAAAACAAAACAGTTTCCCACAAATATACATTAAAATAACCAAATAGCTAATAAAGCATACCTTTTTAATAGTGTCTGTAGCAGATATAAATTTATTATAATTTTCATAAACAAGGGTTTGCATCTCAGAGTGTAATGATTGAGTATCTCTAACAATCTCTGTTTCTTGATCCATTACTTGCTTTAAAGAATTCTCCTAAAAAATAAAAAAGCAAAAATTATAGCCACTTCTGTATGTATATATAGTAAAAACTACACTACAATAAAAAAATAATTTCTTAATTAATAAATGAAAAATAATAATGTCATAAACATGATTTAAGAAAGAAATTAACCACAGTTAAAACTTCTACTTAAGTATTACCTACATCTTTTCATCTAAAATATTATATAGATCTTTTTTATACTGCCTACGAGCTAACTTTAATTTTTAAATATGATACTTGCAGTCTATGCCACTTAAGATCATCAATTTAAATGAAGTATTAAAATTTTCTAAAAATACATTCATGATAAAAATTAAAAAATCAACAGAATTTGGTAAAAACATAAAAATTTATTTTTTAATTAGTACAAGTAAAAGTTTGCATTTTTTATGCAAATTTTTGAAATTTTAACTTTAAACAACCAGCAAAAAAAAAAAAAAAAAACGGGCACAGATGACAATTTATAATTCTGTAAATTATTAACCACAATTTTTGCAGTTCCATTACAGTTTTAATGAATAACAATCATTGTGGAAGAATTACAAACATTATTTCACATGACATAGAAATTTGGTTAATTGTAAATGTAGGAAATATTTTTTTAATCATAATGATCCATAACTTCTAAAATTTATACTTGCAATGATTTAAACAAAACAATTAACATTTTAAAAGCAAACATCATGTAAACAACTGTAAAGAAATAAAAACATATTGCTTGTCATACTGGAAAAGATACCTTGTCACAACTTCAACTTAATAACTGTAGATACTGTACATACGGCTCTTATCAGTAAACTACTTCATGTGCTGTAACTTAAAAATAAGACAAAATTATCTTTTAATCTTAATAATGTCAGATTATTAAGATTATAATTAAACTATTGTATAATTCTTTCAAATATTCAATGTTGGCAACAAAGAGTTTGAAAAAAATACAAACTAATTTGTAAAAAAGAAATATAATTAATTATAAATTCTCTAACAAATAAAATCAGTTAACATTTTTTTAAATCAATAAATTCAAGAAATAAAACTTTTATATGTAATAATTTCACAGCAACATAAAAGAAAAATTATCCTCAAGGTCAATAGTCCTTAAAAACAAAAAATTTAGAACTGAGTATCTACAAGGCTTTACGGAACAAAAAGAAATAATGACAAATGCAATCACAGTTATCGATATGTATTTTGAACAAATTATGCTCATATATTAAGGATCGTTTTTTAATTGCTCCAGGAAATTTAAAATAAAAACATTATTTAACAACAGCAATGAATGCTTTTATTATAATGTAATTTCACGCAAACCTCACAAGTCAGAAATAATATTGAGATTCCATGTGTATCATTTTTAATACATTTCACATCAGCTTCTAAATCTACAAGTGTCAAAATTGATGCACATATTTTTAATTATTGAGGCCAAGGCAGAGTGATCTAAACAATTTTCTGAAGCTAGTGAACATCCTAAAGGGTAAAATATTCTAGATATGATATTACAACCACTTAGCCAGATATCTAACTAGGTGCTACCTGAACAGGTTTATCAGGACTAAACAGGGATTATGGAATGTAATGAAAATAGCATTCTTCCAGTCAGAGAACTGAATTTTAAATGATGGGGTTGGCTGTAAACCAACAACGATTGTTAACGTCTATATGCCTACAAGCGCCCATGATGATGATGATGAGTTAGTGTGTATGTAGAAATTGACAAAGCAATTAAACATATAAAAGGAGATGAAAATTTAATAATAGTTGGAGATTGGAATCTTTAGGCTGAGATTTGGAACTTAGGTGGAACAAAGAGAAATGGTAGAAAACCTTGGTTTTCAGACGATATATTGCAGCTGATGAATGAATGTAGAAAATATAAGAATGCTAGTAATATAAGAAAGTAAAAGTACTATCGATAATTAAGAAATACTATAAACAGAAAGTGCAAACTAGCGAAAGAAGAGTGGATTGAAGAAAAGTTTTCAGAAGTGGAAAGAGAAATGAACGTTGGTGGAGATGAGGCATACAGAAAAGTTAAGGAAAATTTTGGGGTACATAAATTAAAATCTAATAATGTGTTAAACAAAGATGGTACACCAATATATAATACAAAAGGCAAAGTCGATAGGTGGGTGGAATATATTGAAGAGTATACAGAGGAAATGAATTAGAAAATGGTGTTATAGAGGAAGAAGAGGAAGTCGAAGAGGATGAAAGGGGAGAAACAATACTGAGATCTGAATTTAAGAGAGCATTAAAAGATTTTAATGGCAGAAAGGCTCCTGGAATAGACGGAATACCTGTAGAATTACTGTGAAGTACAGGTGAGGAAGCGACTGATACATTATGCAAACTTTGTGTAATATTTATGAAAAGGGGAAGTTCCGTCAGACTTCAAAAAGAGGGTTATAGTCATGATACCAAAGAAAGCAGGAGCAGATAAATGTAAAGAATACAGAACAATTAGCTTAACTAGCCATGCATCAAAAATCTTAACTAGAATTCTGTACAGAAAAATTGAGAGGAGAATGGAAGAGGTGTTAGAAGACAAATTTGGTTTCAGGAAAAGTATCGAGACAAGGAAAGCAATTTTAGCACTCAGATTAATAGTAGAAGGAATATTAAAGAAAAGCAAACCAACATACTTGGCATTTATAGACCTAAAAAGGCATTCGATAATGTAGACTGGAATAAAATGTTCAGCATTTATAAAAAATAGGGTTCAAATACAGAAATAGAAGAACGACTGATAATATTTATAGGAACCAAGTAATAATTGAAGAACATAAGAAAGAAGGCGTAATAAGAAAGAGACTCTGACAAGGATGTTCCCTATCCCCGTTACTTTTTAATCTTTATATAGAACTAGCAGTTAATGATGTTAACGAACAATTTAGATCCGGAGTAACAGTACAAGGTGAAAAGATAAAGATACTACGATTTGCTGATGATATAGTAATTCTAGCTGAGAGTAAAAAGGATTTAGAAGGAACAATGAACACCATGGATGAAGTCCTACACAAGAACTACCACATGAAAATAAACAAGAACAAAACGAAAATAATGAAATGTAATAGAAATAACGAAGATGAACCACTGAATGTAATAATAGGAAGAGAAAATATTATGGAGGTAGAAGGAATTTGTTATTTGGGAAGTAGAATTAATAAAGATGGATGAAGCAGGAGCGATATAAAATGCTGAATAGCACAGGAGAAACAAGCACAAGAAATATAATTTGTTTACATCAAAAATTAATTTAAACGTAAGGAAAAGATTTTTGAAAGTATATGTTTGGAGCGTAGCTTTATATGGAAGTGAAACTTGGACGATCGGAGTACCTGAGAAGAAAAGATTACAAGCTTTTGAAATGTGGTGCTATAGGAGAATGTTAAAATCAGATGGGTGGATAAAGTGACAGATGAAGAGGTTTAGAGCAAATAGATGAAGAAAGAAGCATTTGGAAAAATACAGTTAAAAGAAGAGACAGACTTATAGGCCACATATTAAAGCGTCCTGGAATAGTTGCTTTAATATTGGATGGACAGATAGAAGGAAAGAATTGTGCAGGCAGGCAACATTTGGAATATATAAGACAAATTGTTAGGGGTGTAGGATGTGGGAGGTATACCAAAATCAAACAACTGGCATTAGATTGGGAATCTTGGAGAGCTGCATCAAACCAATTAAATGACTGAAAACAAAAACAAAAAAATTAGGAAAATTTAAAATACATCACAAAATGTTATCAAATGTAGGTTGATACACCATTTCTACCTTTGAGTTAGACACAGTCATAAGTTACACCTTTAATAAATTTTTAAATAGATTGGTGAGACAGAATTAAAACACAGGGAAAGAAAGAATTACAAAACTTCCCCTCATTAAAAGGAAAAATTTACAAAAGAATGTCCTATTTTTTTGTTGATAATATGATCTTCCTTACATTTCTGGTGTTAATGATGCAGTCACAGTCAAGAATGACCACTTGAATACCACTTCACTCAAAAGAACTGACGGAGAAGTTTAAATTGTTATAAGTATTTTAAAAGATTCCTAACTCTCTAAATAAAGTGAGACAGTCTCTCTCCTAATTACAAGCAATAAGGCATACAAAACCCTCAAGGCCTTCTATAAACACATTCAGGTTTGATACAGGTTATTAAAACTAACCCAAACATGTAATAGCATAATTCAATTTAGAGTGGATTAATGAAAAGTTAATTTGGGACATAAATACTTTATAATAAAAATTACATAATAATGAACATGAATATTTCTTTAGTTGTTGAATGTGGGATAACCATACAAGATTGTCGCCAACCACAAAACCCAAATATTTAACCTGATAGACTGTTTCCATACACTACAGTCACAGCTACCAACAGAACTACAGTTTACTTTATAATAGAAAGAGGTATCAAAATTAAAAGGTCAAGATTAAGACACGCTGTTTTTGCTTTGTTAAGGAATAATTTATCATAACTTAACCACAATACAAAGAATGAGGGCCAGATTATATAACAAGCAGAAACTGATCTGAGTTGAATGATCCATAATGAACTGTCAATGCTGAGTGCCTAAAAATTTGAGTATATACATCATTAATTAAAATTGAAAAAATAGTTAAAACAAAAGCTGTAAGGACCCAAAACCAAGCTGTAAAACCGTATATGATAACTATTGCAATGTGCTCATTAAACCACCAACCTCAACCTGAGATTTTCATGAAAGATAAGAGTGAAACCACTGAAACCAGCCTTCTAATTTTTCTAATTCCTAACATTTTTGGCAGATCCAATTTTTTTAGCAGTATAATCTGATAACTGTATCAAAGGCTTTCATGATGTCAAGAAAGAACTACTAACCCTTTAACCCTCTTGAAATAATCATTATTAACATTTGACTAAATTATATTTAGAAAAAATACATCAACTCAGAACTAAGCTTCTTAAAAAAAAAATAATAAATTCAGAAAACAATTTTTACACCGTGGATGTGGTGAAAAAACTTTCCACCACATCCACTTCACCATCAATACTCTTCCCATTTTACAGAAGACTTATCTATTACTGACTAGATCTAACTCTACTAGTTATGTTATTTTCATTTTTCACTGTTTCTTAGTATCACCCCTTACAGATTAAAATAAGTTTAATAGGTAGACTTAGCTACTTACTTAATTTATTTTACTGTTTAACCTATTTATTTAATCTTTTAAAAAATTTAATTGTTTCCTTAATCTACAATCACTGGGATTTCATGAAATTTGTTTGTAATATACACCCTAATAGTCTGATATACTCTAATTTATTCAGGGCTTCAACTTTCTTTTTTATGATTAATAGCTTTAAATACCAATCTATAGGTTGCCAGTGTTAGAGAAAGCAATTACTGAGAAAAGGTTTTAAAGGTAATATTGGTATTACCATTAAAAAAAACTGAAACCCATTCATTCATCTCCAGTATATAATTTGATTTCTCAAAAGTACGAGAGAAATAAATGTAGGCTTTTCAGTATGAAGATTAAAATTTATCAAACATAAATGCAGAAGCAGAATGTACGAGTAAAAGAAACAATATTAAGGGAAACACATGAAGATCTTGAAAGTAAAAAATTAACCTACAAAATAATTCACAATTCAGAAGATAATAATGAAAATTATTTGAGCACATATTATATTGTGTATGTTAGATGGAGATGCAGAATTCAAGGTTTTTTTTTAAATCTTTTAAGTGTTATTTAAAAATTCATCAACAGTGTAATGTTGTTTCTGTAAAAGAAATTTCTTTAACTGTATTTTAAATAGATTGGTGGGAAAATTGTTTAATTGCTTGGTATTTTATTAAAAATGCCAATGGAAGCAAATTGCAGCATTTTCTAAGCTGAAATATTGTAGCTGTATGGAGGCAGTTCTGTTGTCTGTTTCAATAGAGGTGGATATTTTTAATTTTTAAGAACAAATGACTATTATTTTTTTTCAAACACTCCACATTCATAAATAAAAACACATGGATAAGTTAACAATTTTCATTTTCTGAATATGGTCTGCATGATTCAAACTGAGGGTGTCAAACAATGATCTGACAACCAATTTTTGAATCTTGAAAACCTCTTGACCTTTTTGAGGGAGTCCCAAAAGATGATATATTTCAGGCTGGAGTATGCATAAGCATAATAAATATTTAATAATAATAAGCTTAGTATTTTATTTAAAGGCTTCAAAGCAAAACAGTATGATTTGCTTTTGTTACAAAAGAAATCTGTTTAATCATCCAACAGTATCTGTCATTTAATAAAACACTCAGAAATTTTGCTTCATGAGTAAAAAACTGTTATTATTAATGGGGGTGCTGTTTACATATGTTTACATAACCTACCTGAGAGGCATAATACAATGGCTGAATGTTAAGGTTAAGATGGTTACATTTCATCCAGTGAATAACTTTTTGAATTGCTGATGTAGAATGTTTAATTATCTATTTTTGGGTACAGATATGGTTGTGTCATCTGTGATTTAAGCTGGTTGGTAAGTATGACTTTAACTAATTGTAAGCAGCTCCTCTGATGCCATAGCTGCTAAGTTTTTTCATCAGCAAAAATTCAAACACAATTGAAATTGCAAAAAATTTTAAATATGTTCTTTTTGTTATCTATGATATTTTGTAAAAATCTGGGAAAAAGCTGTCATTGGGCAATTTTTTTTTTCTAAAACCACTGTGAAAATGTTCATGCTTTTTAAAAAAATACTAAAAGTCTTCTTTTAATATTTTTTTCAAAAATTTAAGAAAATAGGGAATAAATAAAACTTAGTCCTTATTTAGTAAATTAATATTAATCAATTGCTAAACCTTTCTTAAAAGAAGGAGAATAACAACAAAGATCTTAAGGAAGTTGGAAAGTACTCCATTGTTAAAAGATTACTTAATTAAATTTGTAAGAGGGACAGCAATAGCATCTATGACTCGTTTTAAGCTGGCATTTACTTTTTACAATTAAAATACAAATTTTAACTTCCTACGTTTCAACCAGTAACAAAAATATTGATTCATCAACAAAACCATTCAAGGCGACTTTCATCTACGAATATGATAACTTTCAATTTTATTAAAAAGGTGGTCTTTAGTAAAGACTAAGATTCCCATGTTTTGTGAGCAACTGTATAAAAAGATTCAAGCAAGTTTGAAATTACTAAGCTCAAAAATGGCTTCTATATCTGTCAGCCAGTATTGTGAAAAAATTCAAAATTTTGTGATTTGTTGAAAATAAATTTTTCAATTTCTTCATGGCAAATAAATATTTATATGGAAAATGTTATTAGTGCAGTAAATGTTTTTTGGGGCGGAGGAATCAGAATCTGAAATATGTAAAGAATTTATGAGAAGAATTGTTTCAAGACAGAAAATAAGAACAAAAATCCTTCCTCAGAATTTCCAATGACAAAGCTTTACCCAGACCTGCTTTACCGCCTGAATTTAAATGCGTTCCATGACATAAGGTGCATAAGAAACGTATTTAGAACTATAAAAGAGCAATGCAACATCACACCAATATGCCTCTATATGCATCCATTCACTTTCCTTCAGGCTGCTTCTACCACCAGAATGTAAAAATCACAAAACAAAGTGTTTGTCAAGGTCAGTGAAATTCATATTTCATTCAGAATATGTCCACAATAACTTGTTACTCACCTCACTATTAACAAATTAGGTAAAAAACACACATTTAAAACGTATAGAAATCATCAAATATACTTAAAACAAATCTTAACTATTCCTCACAAGACAAACAAACAATTTTCATATGCACTTTACAATTGTTTCTCTTTATTCTTGATTTCAATGAACTGTATTTAAAAGTTGCATGTAGTGGTTATTTTCTAGGTAATAAGTAACCCATTTCTATTAGTTGATTTTCAAAATTTGATTCTTTAGTATTTTGTATAATGCTCTTAGTCTACATGTAAATGATAAATAAAATTATAGAATTAAACGATTTTTTGCTCTTTTAAAATTTGATGATGTTGCCAACACTGAGAAAACTGATTAATTTATGTATCGACGTCATATAATTATAAAAGCAGCAGCTAATGGTTGAAATTTTCAATCGGTGTGGCTGTTAAAATGTTTTCTTTAACAAATGTAAAATTCAAGACAGAAGAAAAAATGAAAAGAATTAAATTTGATTTAGTTAATTTGCAAACTTGATCTTATTAATAGGTGTAATTTTCAGTTTTGGTATTCTATAATATTAAAAACTGAGTAAAATTTTACTGAATTCTTAATAAATATAGCCTACAAATTTTCAGATACATTATTTTTTGTAACTATTAGCATAAAAAATGATGTACACAAATATATTTTCTTTTTTTTTGCCAATATTAGCCAGGAAGTACTTAATATATACATGTGTTTTGCTAGATTGAGAATTCTTTCCTCTTTGGAAATGTTTTTGGTATCAGAAAGTTATACAAATAATCTAGAACTTCCCAAATAAACAAGTGTACATCAAATATGAATATTTTTAATACATGAACAAATGTACAGTATCTTAAAAATAACATATGAAATCTAAGGTTATTCCTTGTTTGTACGGTTGAAGTGATGAGTGACTCCCATCTTAATATTTGTTTTACAACCTGTGTTTTCCTCTTATATAATGCTAATTTGCAAACATACTTTTTTTATATTCAATGCTACTACTATGTACATCCAATATTGGTGTACAAAAATATGCAGGGACAGTTTTGTTTTGTTAGTATGAGGACAATTAAAAAAAAAAGTTTTTTATTAAGAAAGACACAATAATATTCTTTCCTAGAAATATTGATAGTTTTGTTCCCTATCTTAGAATAATGTTCATAAATGTGAATGGGTAACCATTAAACTACACTGTTTTACTGGATTACATCTTTATTGCAGTTTCTGACTGACAAAGGTGAGTGCATAACAAAAGATAAATTTAATAATGGTTAAATAAAGATTATTAAAAATAACTTCATAGAAATGAAGTTATTTACGCTAACCTGCTAATAAAAACTGACGTTAAAACGTTAATTTTACTTTATTAAAATTTATTCCTTTAACCAATTGCTTGACATATCTGGTAAAACCAGATCTGTTATATTTATGATGGTAAAAAGAAATACTACATCTCGCAAATATTAGGTATTATAACAGTAAACACTTCAAATACGTGTTAATATAAAGTAAATTTACAATATAAAAACAAAGATCTAATTTAAGGTTAGAGTACCCTTCTTTTAACCCGAATAATGATTCTATTACCTTCAGCATTTTTTGTAAGTACATATCTGGATTAAAGTACTGCCCATTAATATCATAAGGATTTCCAAGGGGCTTCATTTTACTTTCTTCTTTAATTGACATTTTAAAATTATTTACAATCAATCAATCAGGTTGAATACGAAAACAGTTTCACATTACTGCATAATCGATATATTCGTTCCAATTATAATCGACAGTCGGTTGTAGTCTGTGTACCACGGCAGTTTAGATCCCGTTAACATATGTTCTTTACAGAGTTGGATTAAAGATTCTTTTTCAGGAATCGATTCTTTCGATTCGATTCTCAGAAAGGTTCGTAAAAAAGAATCGATCGTCCGATTCAATGATTCTTTTCCTTGCCATCTCTACGAGTATGTAAACTCTAATGCGCATGCTCTCTTTCTCTTCACATGTTTAGCGGTTCATCTCTCTTCACACTCCTGTTCGTCTCAATTGAAGCATATCTACAAAATCTTCGATTTTTTTCTTATTCGACTCCTTAAGTAAATATCTGATTCTTTTTCGGTTCAGTACGATTTTTAGTAAACTTAGTACTTTATATTTTTAGTAGCCTATCACTTCTAATATGCATGCTCTATTCTCTTCATCTATCAAACGATTCTCCTTATTTCATCTCTTATTCGATTCCTTAACAAAAACAAGCTTATATCAACAAACCTCATCGATAAAAAGAGATGGTAAATTTTAAACTGTTACACACAAATTCTATATGGCATCTTTATTCTTTTAATTTCATTCGGGTAGAAGCTATGTTGCACAACATTAATTACTGTTGTTCTTTTAGCACATATTGTCATGCTCAAGATATATTTTACAATTATCGATTCTGTTTTTATGGTGCATAATCTTTGCTTATTTTATTTAAAGTTGTGTTTTTAGTTTGTTTATATTTTTTATTTGGGCCAACACAATTTCGTAAGTTTTTCCTTTAAGTAATCAGAAGCCGATTTTTTCTAAATGGTTTATTGGTAAATCATTAGTTTTTATATAAGTAGATATACTGTAAGTATTTTTTATAAAAGAATATTTTGTTTTTAAAATTGTAAACATGAGCTGCAGAAAAAGAAGTCACATCTGGACTTGCTTTTTTGAAGCAAGCCCTGGCAAAGCCCTGTGTAATCTTTGCTGTAGTTCAGTATTCTATGCCGGTGGGATGACTAGTAATCTATCTAGTCATATTAAAGTTAAACACCCAGGAGTTGATATTTCAGAACAAAAAATTCATTGTCCTTCTAATTATCATACTTCAGAAACGCATTACAATTCAAATCCTACATCTATTGCATTGAATCAAATGAATCGCAGCAATTAGCCCTTAAATTAACAAACCTTGTTGAATCGTCTTACCCTCAAAGTAAAAGCCGAGTGTTAGATATTCAACTAATTAGGTTAAAACTAAAGAATATCAACCTATTTCACTCACTGAAAATGAAGAATTCAAGAAGTTTGTTCACATGTTTCCTTGTCGGAAAACAATTGCAACTAGTTTAATTTTACAATTATATGATAGAATTTCTTGTGAGATTCGTAAGTCATTGTATAATATAGAACCATGCACAATAACCACTGACAGTTGGACATCAGTTTCAAATAATAATTATATGGCCATAACTGTCCATTTAATTGATTATGATTGTAATTTAAAAACCCAGTTACTTACTTTATGGCTATCTGTAGTCAACATTCGGCTGAAAACATTGTCATTGAATTGCAAGGTAAATTCAATGAATGGGCTATTGCTGACAAAGTATGAGCAGTTGTTAGTGACAATGCAGCAAATTTAAAAGTCGCTATTCACAATTGTCAGCCACGCCATATTCCTTGCTTAGTGCATAGAATTAATTTAATTGTCCAAGCAGCAGTATTAGAAATAAAAACAATTGTAGTAAAATCAAAGGCAATTGTTGAATTTTTTAAACGAAGTTCTCATGCTGCCTCCAAACTGCAAAACATACAGCGACAAATGAATTTTAAAGAATTAAAATTAAAACAGGAAATGCCTAGCGATGGAACTCACTCCTGCACATGTTTAATAGATCATTAGAAACAAAAGGAAACTAATTTCGACTATCGCTTTGGTGAATCCACTACTTAATATTGTTACATTCGATAAGTGGACATTATAGATGAAATGTGTAAATTACTGAAATGTTTGAAGAGATAACTAAGTTCTCAAAAAACTGTCACTATTTCAAAAATCTGTTTACTGGCGCGAGCGATAACAAGACATGAACTTAAGATTAAATCTTCTCAAAATTCTGAAATTGTTAAAGTAATTAAATGATTACTACCACAATTAATCTGAAATATTACATCTTTTATTTGTTATAAAATTATCTAGTTCTGTAGCAATCAATAGAGTATTGCACTTTAGGCAAAACATGAGCTTCCATATAATAAGTTATAATGCTCATAAAATGTACAAATTATTGTGTTACTTAATAATAAAAATCTCATACATTATAAGGTAGCCACAATGATTAAATATTGTTTTAAACCTACAATAATAATATATATATTTAATAAATTAACTGCAGAGCATTTTATTTTTTGTTCCTATATGAATATGAATCACTCTTACAAATTAAGTTTTAGTGTTCTTTTCATTGTTTAAGTTAATATTTCTATACAGCATTCCTCCAGTGATATATATTACCTTAATTCTGTTAATTTTCTTTATTTTCTGAAAGGGCAAATGATGTACATCAGAATTACTTTGTTGTTTAGAAAGGTAACTAAGATCTTCAATAAGCAAGAAAAAGCGAAACAAAAAATATGAGACTGAAGCAGTGTTAAAAAATCACAAGTTTTAAGATGAACTGGGGATAGGGAAGCTTTTTACAAAATCCTGTAAAAAGAATTAGGTTGGTGAATCACATGAGGTTAATTTAATATTAACCTCATAATATTATAAGTAAAATATTCCCGCTTATTAAATTGAAGAGAATTATTGAAAGGACAGATACTAAAATTTAAGAAAATCTACACTCATATTAATAGTTTTTAAATGAATCTGGAAAAATATTTTTAAAAAATCAGGCTGCGATTTCACTAGTTGGTGTAAAAAAAATTTGTTAATATTCTAAACAATTCACTATTGAATAAGAGCATTAACTAAGCTTAAATTGATTAAAATGGTCTTCAAGAAATCCCCTGTCCAACAATGTAATATTTTGCATGGAAAACATTACGCACATTAACATATTGCAGAATCTAATGCAACAATTTGGTTCAAGTTGGCTGAAAATTCAAGATTCTAGAGATTAAATATAGAGTACCTTAAATATTAAGAGTACTTTTTTGTTTACTTTTGTAATTAATAAATAAACTACAAGGGAAAACAAGCAAATATGTCACCTATTTAACACGGAATAACAGAAAAAAGTAGTGAATAGTTCCCAAAGATGTCAGTACAATTTAGCTTAATGATATTTAGTTAGCAGTCAATAGGTAACGTGTGCTTGAATGTGCAGCTCAGTTTGAAAGTGGTGAATGCACTCAAGGAGTGAATGTTAGAACATATGTGGTTTTGTACTCTCACAAACTAATTTAAGTTTTGTGTGGTTATAGACCCCAAATAAATGCTGATTGTGTAAGGTCATAATAATTGTTTTGAAATTACTGCTTTTGAATTTATGTAATATGTACATGTGTAACATTTTTATTTTTGCCTTAAACCAAAAAAAAATTAATTTATACACCTTTCCTGGTGATAAACAATTAGTAAAAAAAAAGGAAAAGAAAACGTTTCTACCACGATTCCAGATTCAATTCATAAGCAACAACCATGCTTGGGAAAAAAGCAATTGCACATTATTAAGTCAAAAATCTTTTTACAACGTAATTCTTTATCTTAGACTGAAAAAGTCGTACATAAATTTGGTTACATAATTATAAATCAAGTAATTAGATAGGTTAAAAGTTCAATTCAAATTTTATATCAGCTAATTAGCTCTTTGAATATTTCAGGTGGTTGGCTTATGGTTCTTCAGGTATTAATTACAACAAAAAGTTAATATTTAATTTAGTTCAGTAAACTTACTTGTAATTGTTTTAACAGTATAAAATTAAATCAGTTTTATTAATACATAATTTTCAGATTGACATTACAAAAACAAAATTATCGTCTAAAATTTAGAAAATAAATGTTTCAGCTAAAACTCAACACCTGGATATACCACAAGTGTGAACAAGTGCCTTAGTAAGCCTATCTGCTTTGGCCATGTACCATATGAGAGGTTCAACAAATTAAAAAAAAAGTTTTTTAAAATAGAAAGAAAAGAGAGAAAGAGAAAAATATTTTTCTTAAGAATAAGTTCAGCGAAAGATCCAATCACCAATTCAAATATAAGTGTGCAAAAAAGATTTGGAACTATGACCAATTTGACCTACTGGAGAATCTGTTCCTAGCAAAAGTACTTCTTATATAAAATGGTGTACATGAGGACTGATCTAGGGCACTCATAAGTTATTGACAAAACCCAAACCTGGTCATCCTGTTCAGATTGCAACAAAATGATAAGATGTATGTAACGACTCAAGTTGAAAGATGAGTAACAGTACACATCATAATTCAACAGGTTTCTACAACACAGTGCACAAATGATAACATTTTCAACAGTGTATTAACAATAGGTGCTCAGACAATTCACTGAGGAACAAACAAAAAATGAATACACAGGCCCATAGCTGCAACATTTTTCTCCTAATGCTGATGAAGGTGATTATGTTTAACAGAATTATTTCAGGGAATGAAACATTGCTGTATCAATGGATCAAAGCATGATTCACTGCAATGGAAACATCCTCTTCATCTTTGCACAATAAATTCAAAATTGTTCTCAGATAGTAGGGTATGCTTAAAAAGTTATGGGATTCTCAAAACTATGCTGCTAGCTTACTTCATGATAACATGAATCCTGTGTTATATTGTAATGTTTGGTTGCAATTCAAGTAAATGTCCAGCCTTCTCACTAGAGAAATATTGTTACATCACAACTTGGCTACATTTGAGAAACCTATTTTTTTATTTTTAAATGATCTAAAATGTTTATTAAATCTATCTTTAAAGGATCTATTCGTTTTAGCAACAAATATCTTTTCACAATTGTTCCATTTTATTTTATAAATAGCAGAAGAATCATATTTATTTTTTTACTTTTTATTATAATATTTTAAATGTTTTATTATATGATTATCAGGTTTTATTATTATATGTGTTAGTCAATTTTGTGTTAGTCAACGATGTACGGGAAAAAATATTATGCAAAGTTACTTCAGTCATCGGGATGTGCTACTCCGCGAGGGCAGCCATGAAGTGGGGAAGACACTGTAAAAGGATTGTCCTCAGGGCAGTGTGTTGGATCCTTTGTTGTGGGTGGTGGAATTTGATTCACTTCTGCGGATGTGGTTGCTCAGCAGGTGCAGCATCGTGTCTTATGCTGACGATGGGCTTCTGCTGTACAAGGAAGGTCGAATTCTGAGTCACTCAAGCATGCAGAATAGTCGAGAGTCGAGCTATGGCTTCATCAACATAAAATGACGTTTAGCCCGGAGAAGACTACGTTGATACTCCTCAAAGGCCGTTTGGCTATGAGGCGGCGAATCCGCGTATCGATGTCAGGTTAACGTGTTATATATGTTCAGGTTCAAAAGTATCCCGGAGTATTTAAGAAGCATCTCCAATACGTAGTGGGGAAGGCCTCTACTGCCTTCTTCGGAATTCGACGTGTGGTCAATCCTGATTGGGGTCTTAATTTTAAGACTATGAATATCTTGTATAAGGGCATCTGCGAGACAATTATGCTATACGCGACGCCTGTTTGGGCGGATAGGCTAACATTTAAAAGCTATCGGGATATTTTGTTACGGGCCTTATATTGCTAATGGTAACAGGTGGTTACCGCACAATTTCACGGGATGTTATCTTGGTGATCGCAGGTATGAAACCGATAGACTTGATTGCATCTGAAAAGCAACAGCGTTATGTTGCCTCTCAGATGCAGTTATTTAATTGTTACAATTTTTTTAATTTTCTGTTCTTTAAACATTATGAGTTTAACATAGGATAGAATTCCACTTTATTATCATGGAAGGTGAAAGTAGTGGCGTATACAAGAAAAAAATTGGGAGACCTAAACTTATCCATAGCCAGACGAGAGAAGTTAACCCACCGAGTTGGTCTAGTGGTGAACGCGTCTTTCTAAATCAGCTGATTTGGAAGTCGAGAGTTCCAGCGTTCAAGTTCTAGTAAAGTCAGTTATTTTTATACGGATTTGAATACTAGTTCGTGGATACCGGTGCTCTTTGGTGGTTGGGTTTCAATTAACCACACATCTCAGGAATGGTCGAACTGAGACTGTACAAGACTACACTTCTTTTACACTCGTACATATCATCCTCATTCATCCTCTGAAGTATTATCTGAACTAATTACCGGAGGGTAAGCAGGAAAAAGAAAGAAGACGAGAGAAGTTGTGTTTAATGCTTTTAATTTTATGATAAAGTTGGCACAAGGTCTATGATGTTTAGGAAGAATTGTACCAATCCTTTTTAAATAAATTAAGAAACGTCCCAAACTACGGGAATTTTAATCAGTAGTATTCAAAAAAATTTAACGAAGCAAAAACTATTTCCAATAAAGACTTTAAAGATCCTAAAAAAATTACACTAATAGACAAAAAAAAGTTTTTTTAATGTTTCTCTAAGTGTGATACCATTTCTTGAATTGCTTTTTTTGTGTACATTTCAGATCTGTAAATACAATTTTTCTAAAAAAAAAGCGTAAGCGTTTTTTTGAAGCGTAATTTATTTACGCTTCAAAAAAATTAAGGGAAAATGTAATTATAATCTGTAAAAATTATAATTCTGCATGCCCATACCAGAATGATTTCACTGATGCTTTTCTTTTATAAATAGCCTCAGGCACATCCTGAGTGGTGTCTAACAGTAATCGGCTAGCATGTTAATATTCCATTTTTCTTTATAGCGGCTTTCCATCACCGAAATGTCTTGGTGGAAACGTTCACCGTCACTTACGTCTACGAGGTTGTCCGGGAGTTAATTCCAGATGTGAGTGGAGGAAATGTATTTTCAAAGACATATTACAGGCCGTAAAGCTCTGTATGAAGTAAGAAGTTGATTAACAATGTTTTGATAATTGCCGGATTTTTGTTTGCCGAGAAAATTTTGCAAACGACTTTAAATGAAGCCCAAGCTAGACTTTCTACATTATTTAACATTGAGTTAAATTCATCATATTTGACCAACTCTTTTATTTGAGGACCAACAAATATTCCTTCTTTAATTTTTCCTTCACTTACATTCGGAAATTTTTACCTGATGTACAAAAATCCGGGACTATCCTTCATCATCGCTTTTACAAAAGTTTTCATTAGTCCTAGCTTGATATGGAGAGGGGGTAAAAATATTTTTTTGGATTCAACTAAGGGCCCATGAATAATATATTTCCCATTTGAGTTAAGTTGTACTGTTTCTAACACTCTTTGGTAACATAATACTTATCCCTAGTCCGGCTGTCCCATTCGCAAAGAAAACGCATGTACTTAATATAGCCTAACTGCATGTCTAACAAAATAGTTATAACTTTCAACTCAACCACATATATTCCAGCTATGTTGTTTATAATTTATTTTTTCAAGAACGTCTTTCATCACATTGTATGTCTCTTTCAAATTAATACCATAAGCGACTGGTATCGAAGGATATTTGTTACCGTTGTGTAGAACCACTTTTAAAGTATACTTGAACTAATCTTTGAAAAGGCATCAATTTTCAGGTTTAAGAACTTGCCCTAAATGCAACATAACCTCTTCAATATTTGTGCAATAAACAAAATTATTTTCATCAATAAATTACTGAGAAAGTTCTTTTTGTCGGCTTCGAAAGCCCGACATTTTTGTATTTTTTTTAAAGTAAATTTCAACCTTGCACTCTTGATCCTAACAGCTTGATTTTTTGATAAATTTAAATCCGTAACCAAATCATTTAATCCGCCTTGTGATATAAGATGTGGATTATTGGAAGATAATTCAAAATCAAAAATCATTGTAGTCTTCTTTAGTACTGCTTGATTCTTCATCGCTGCTTTCGAAACATACATTCACAGGTGGCTCAGGAACTGGAATAATTTCGTTGTGAGGTACAGGCCTGATTGCAGATTGCAATGAAGGATATTTTATAGTATGTTTAGATTTTTTTAGAAATTCCAGACACACTTGTTAAACAAAAGTAACAATCGCTTACATGATCCTTTGGTTCACACCAAACCATAGGTACACCAAATGGTGCCTTTCAGCCATACTCTTAAATATACAGAACAGTTTGTGCATACTACGTGAGGAGCCCACGTCTTATACTGATCACCAATTTTACACTGAAAGTTCTGAAATGATATTCTTTTTTAATTAAAGGTGTAATGCTTTTTTCTATTTGATTTTACGGTAAACTCACCACATACATAACGAAAGGCATTCACATCATATACACAATGTTACAGCATTATGACATTGCACTGTTTACAAACTTACGACAGCAATAAGAATGAACAAAATTAATTCATTCTTAAATCCAGTGCTTAATACAAACAACACAGCTGTGTCTGTGACCTGCACAGACATGATTAATCTTGACCATGAAGGCTCACTCTTCAGTATTAGACGTGATATAATATGTGACTATGATATGATTTAATTCTTTGTCTAGTATTGTTTATTTATAGCTTACAAATTATGTTAGTAAAGTTAAACAATAAAAAATCAGCTAACAAAATAAAGTATAGGAACTTAAAATGCTAACTATACGTTGACAAATGAAAAAAATCCTTTAATTAAAATTTAAAAAATTTTCAAAAATGACGGGTAATAAAAAGATTCTAAGTTGGCATTCGTTTCAGCATCAAAAAACAGATTAAAATCATGTATCGCGTGTTAGGAAATAAAAATAATGTTTATCAGTGTTATTAGAACACTAAAAAACTAAGATAACTTTGACAAAAGTGTCTTTCGTTAAACGATTTATAATTTTCACGTTGCTAAAGTTGAACGCGTTACTCATCGACTGCTATTAACGTGGGTAAAAGAGAAAATCAATTTTCATGGATGATTTTGGTCTTTATAGCACATTATTTAATACATGAATTCAAATGGAGAGAACTATAGATAGTAGAAAAATGAGAAAATCGGGACTAAGGCTATATTATTTAAGAATTACGACCTATTAAAGAGTACCGTTACCAAAAAAGACCTATAATTTACAAGGACGAAGGACAAATCCTATTTATTGATGCGAGCTGGAATGATTGCTAGTTTCTGGTGTGGCGGGGAGAAGAAAGAAACTTCAAGAATTACGCTGTACTAATCAAACAATAAACATACGAGGTCTTTTTCTTTTCATTCACTTCTCGCACTTGCTTGACGACACTTGTGGTGTTCAGGTTGGTATAATAGTTTGCATCTGCGTTTTATTTCTACTGCAATATCAATTACAATTATAATCGTTTAATTATAATATAATTCTTATCGTCTCGATTATAATTGTATTCTTTATTTCTTATATTCTTTGTCCTTAGGGGAAAAATTTTTTATATAGTAATTACGGTCTTTTGCATTTAAATTTATCATTTAATTGCTATAATTGTTTTGCTACAACTTAAACGAAAAAAAGGCAGACACTGCATAGTGAAGCCAGGTAGACAGAAAAATAATCGATATACGTGATGAAGAGGCTCGTCCAGGAAAACTTGACGGAACATATATTGAAAAAAAAAAAAACTTGCGGGTATTGACTTATATCGGAATATCTGTGCATACAGCAACCACAATAAGGAAAGAAGGAAATGAAGTCGGCGAATCTAAGGAAAAAGTGGCCAAACAAAATTAAAAATTTTCCTGTGATAGTTTTGACAGTTAGTAATCTGAAATACCGTCTCTGAATTTTACACGGTGCGTGTATGTGTGTATTCACACGCGCGCGTAGAATGGTAGAATGAGGAAGTCTTATATATAAGACTTCCTCATTCTACCATTCTACCTAGAGAAAGAGATAGAGCCTGAACGATAGGTATAATGTATATTAATGAAAAGATAATGTTTTTACAAAAAATGTACAATAGTTAATGCTTTTGTCACAGAACCTTCGTGCAAGCGGGAACTAGTCGCATTCCATAGCCTAGTAATCATTCCATCTCGCAATATACATAGCAGTCATACGAAACCAATGGAGTGATGGCTCTGACCGCAACCTTGCTGTTCCTATTTCCATTCACAAGCGTGCTTGCATTATTCATGCCGGTTCCTAAAATGATTTTGTCAAGAACGCACTTCTTATACTTAAATCTGGTACCAAAACAGGAAATTACTATGTCGATATTATTTCTGTTAATTGCGAGCGGTAGGTAGAACAAAAATTAATTCCTTATCTTCCCTTTAACTCAGTCATTGTCATAGATAATGCTTTGTATCATAACGTGAATCTAAACTGCGCTTCGAATTCAAACGCGCGAAAAGCAGACATACTCAGCGTACTTATTCAAAATAATGTGTCACTTACGAGTACAATGCTGAAACCAGAACTTAGATTATTTAAAAAGAAATATGTCGCAAAAAATATGTTAATTTTAAATTAGATTATGTTATTGCATTAGTTGAAAACAAATAAATTCAATTACCAGTGCAGAATGAAAATCGAGGTGCAACCATGTTAAGAAAATAGAAACATCTTATTGTTTCGGGAACTTTTAATTGATAATGCTAATAAAATGTCGTGATTAATATAAATGACGATAGCGATGGTTGTAATTTAAATATTAGGGGTAACGAGTTATCAGAAATTGAAACATTTTGATTTGATTTGATAAGCAACAGCTCAGATCGATGTTCGTAGGTAGTATAGTTCTGCGCCACTTCTACTTTGTTCTTTCAATCTTCTCCAACGTCAATCACCTCCCCTTCAAACTTACTGTGGCTTGCAACAAGCTCTATTTCTATCCTGTTTTGACTAACTACTATCAACCTAATCAGCTACGTTTATTGCTGTAGGAGCAGAAATACTACAAAAAGAAGCTGTTTGTGTCTTCTTCAGAAGAGCAAAACTATATATGTAAAAGGGGAATCTGTAGATTTATGAATAATACAAAACTTTTAAATCTGCACATCACAAAAATAATAATGCCCGTATGGTTTTCACTTGCTTTTGCTGGGTTTCTGCTGAGTAGCTGTTTGATGATATGTGGCTGTTTTTCTCCAAACTTCATGCAGATATCCTTGTAACTTTTCTTTCAATTATAAACTAATAATCAGTTTCACCTGGAGGTCCTGGATTCAAATCCCAGTCAGGCATGAAATTTTCCACACAAACATACAAAACATTCATCTCATCCTCGGCGGAAAAAAATGACCCGGAGGTTAAAAAAAGTACACCGAACGTTACGCAAGTGATTTCAAGCAGTTTCCATACAAATTGACTATCCTGCATATTTTAAGTCTGGGGTACGAACTAATGTTGAGTTCATTAATGGAACTAGGACTAAATTTCGTTGTTGCGAGCAGCATTTTTGGTGGTATGATGTGTTTAATTTGCCTCGAATTTCGAGACATTCACACGAATTGGCTCAATAAAAACAGATCTAGGCACGGGTTCGTGCTTCCGCGAACTCGGTTAGCTAGTTGAGAGGAAAACGATGTAGGACATTGAAAATGTCCGGATGAGGCCTGCAGTGAAGGCAGAAGCTGAGTTTAAAAATCACCGATGTAAATGTCTACCGAGGCATTTACATCAGTGGCATCTCAACAAGGCCTGGCTTATTACTATGAGAAGTAAAAAGTTGAAGGGCGAATGACGATCCCCGATAAAGCCCATCAGGGCATGAACGGGATGGGGGTGGCGATCGGAAGCGTCACAAGGCGATTGTCTTATCCTACGAGGTTGGAATGTGCTGCATGAATACGTAATATATTGTGATCCATCCGCTCTTCGATGGAGAGGGTACTTGGTTTGTAGGTTTTTATGCGATTACCAAATCACTTCTTTGGCAAAAGTTAGGTGATGACTTGTGGACTGATGACTCTGTAAGCATTGTAATCGAATGGATCTTTGTCTGCAGTTGCGTTAGACTCAGTCTTCGACTGAGTGCTGTTGTTTAGTAATAGAAGACCTGGTAGAGTTTTATTTCCTTGCGGTTTCTACCGCTGTGATTTCACAACTGATTCTTGGCTAGCTTACTTCTCATAACCTGCACTAATGTCTGAGGTTTTTTAATAATGTTTATATCCCTGGTGGCTAGGGTTCCACCTGAGCAATTTGATTGGCCAGAGGTAGGGCTGCCCCGGTTAGAGTAGTTCAAGTTTCAATGGAGGTCGTGCTCGGTAGTGTGATTTTCATTCTCCCGGGTATGATTTACTGATTTAGCATGGCGATTTGTTGAATTGGAGTGCACTTATTAAGGGGCAAACAAGTAAATGTTAGTTGCAATCAACTTAGCTGTAAATCCAAACGGTCAAAGTTGGAGGTTTAAGTGGGACACTAGAGGTTATATTCAGCTCCCAAACAGACCAGATCTGAGGTCTGCTGGGACATTTTATTCTAGCTGTTAGCACTCCAATCACTAAAGTATTAATGTTGTCATGGAAAGGTTGACTGAATTTATTAATATGCTGTCGTGCCATAAATGATCGTATTGTAAAGTAGGTACATATGGTTTAGGTGGTGATAGAATGTATAGAGTTAGGCATGCAGGGTCTTCGATCTTCCATGGGTAGGCTGTTAGTTCAGCAGTTTCTGAGAGCTACATGGTAGAGATAGGTGTCTGATGTCTTCTTCGAAGGCAAAACTTGACTAGGGCAGAATTTACTGACGTGAATATCTTTTGAGGCATTTACATCAGTGGCATCTCACGAGGCCGACTGATGACTGTTGAATGTGATCAGTTTGAGGGCAAGTAGATGTCCTCCAATTAAACCACTCGTGGCTAGGAATGGAGGGGGTGGTGTGATGACCAGACATGTCACAAGGTGGGTGTTCTTCTCCCTTGTGGGGGAATTGAGATATCCTGAATGAATTAACAAAACCTAACATGCAAAAAAAAATTGTTGTTTGCAGAGTGGTCGGAAGGAAATGATGATGTTCTGTTCAACAATTGTGTTTTCAGATGAGACCTTTTTTAATATTGATGGGACTATTAACAAACAAAATGTTCGCTTTTGGGCGACAGCAGCACTACATATAATGCATGAAAAACAACATATAACTGAAGTAGTCGTTAGGGCAGCTTTATCCAGTCACAGATTGGTAGGGTCAATGTTTTTCAATGATGCAGTTAATTCTTAATGTTATTTAATTATGTTAAGAAATGATTTTCCACCCAAACTCCTTGTGACTGAGTTGCCTATAGATACTCAATAGTTTATGCAAGAAGGTGCAATCTTTCACACTGCTGATGTTGTATTGGATTTTTTAAATTCACTTTTTGGTAATCGCGTAATTTCAAATCACTGTCTGGGCTGCCACAATGCATGTTTCTTTTGGCCACCTTTGAGCCAAAGGATCTAAATCCTTGTGACTTTTATTTTACTGTAAAAGAGAAACTTTTCCCATTAAGACCTGCAAAACATATGGAAATGCGTGTGTGGATAGTTCAGTTGTGTGCAGAGTTTCAAGAGGACTTGCATCGCAGTCATTAGAAACATACCGATTCGCCTTGAACAGGAAACTAGGCATAAAGGCAGCCATATCGAACATGTCATGCAGTAAAAGAATTTTCCACAAAAAATGTATTAGTAATGTAAAGTTGTAATCATATTAAATTTAAAAATAAATATGTAATCCAAAATTAAAAAATATCAACTTATTGTGCACCACTCTGTAGAATCTGTTCTAGTTTTCAAAACAACTCTTTGTTTAACAAATAATATTTGTTTACGAAACATTTTTCTGTTACTAATAAAGCAATTTAAAGTTGGAAAATTAACATGTTGGTAATTAAATTACCAAAACCTTTGCATGATATGAAGGTGACATACTGTAATTACACTTGCCAACAATATTTTTTTGTGCATCTGTAATAAATGCATTATCACTGTGAAATCAATATTTAAAAAAAATATATATATTATTTACGTGTTTTCATTAAAAATTTGTTTAAATAAAGTAAATTTTTATTTATTCAAACATAGATAAATTGAAATACATTAATACAATTTTAAAATAAGTTTCTAAAAGTCTATAAAATAAACTTTTTTAAAAGCTTAAATCATTAGAATTGTCTTACCTTTAATTTTTAAAATATGTTGACAAACCTTTTCACTTGAACGATGTTTGATCAGTTTTTCTAAACAAAAACCAACAATAGTCACCTATCACTCCAGGATCCCAACTTCCTTGGTACCAATGGTCCATGATCAAAATATCCTGATGGAAACGCTCTCCTTGCTCATCGTTGACAGAACACAAACTTTCAAAAAAAAATTAGGTGGGAGTGTAGGAAATGAATTTTTAATGATATTCTACATCCTAAGTATTTGTAGTTTTTAAAAAGTTTAATTAATCCTTAATTAGTCCATCTTTGTCTAGTGCCTTTACATTATTTTTCATGAGTCCAAGTTTTATGTGAGGTGTTGGCAATATGTTTTACCACTTTCAATTAATGATAAATGCTTTACATTTTTTCTTCACCAGCCACAGAGTTCTGCAGCAATTGCCAGTTCTTTACTTTTTATATCACCACTATCCCAAAGACAAAGAAAGCAACAATATTTTATAAATCCACCTTCTAAACCAAGAAGTAATGCATCAACTTTCAGATCACTGTGAACTTGCCACATATGCTCTTTGTATTTTATTGCTTCTAATATTAATTCCATAGTTGCATACATTCTTTCATGTCAAATACATCAGCTAATGGAATGGATGGCTGTTTGTAACCATTGTGCAATAAAAGTGCCTTCATGCTAACTTTGGAAGAGTCAATAAAAAGACACCATTCTTCAGGAATATTCTGAATTTCAAGTTCTTTCCTTAGGCCACTCACATTAGTCCAAACGCACAATGAATTTTTTATAGTAAAAGAAGTTGAAAGAGTTTTATTTCATGTTCTAAATATAGTAACTTTTGTTTTTTCTGCTAAAAGATTCCACTGTTGCATTCTAGATCCGAAAAGTTCAGCTTGCTGCTTTTATAACTTTAAATCATGAACTAATTCATGTTATTGAATTAAATGAGGAGATTTCTCATCAGATACAGGAAGAAATTCTTCAACATCATCTGCATTACTTGCTTCATTTTCAAATTGCTTTTCTAGCAATGTCAGATAAGATTAGGTAGTCCATTAATGTACTACCATAAATACTATACTACCATTAGGTAGTAGAGGTACAGACACCTCTCGCCGTGTGGTACTGGCTTTAGAACTGAGGATACATCTGCATATTTTATGAACTTTCTATTTTTGAATGAAAATCCAAATATATTTGTCATACAAAAGTAGCAATTGGTGAAGTGGTCCTTTGGTTCACGCCAAACCACTGGTACAGCAAATGCCATGCGTCAACATTTCCTCTTCAACTATTCAGTTAGATCTCCTGAGAACAATAAGCAAATAACATGAAGCGCCCAGATTTTATATTGATCTCTGAGTGTACAATGAAAATAAAATTACAAACTGTTTTTATCAATTCAGAAATTGTATTTCCTTGAGATTTAGGTGTAAATTTACCATCTACCACAGACATAACAAACTGTCTGTATGATTTGAACATCCACAAATGTTTACAGAAGCCATGATGTAGCAAATAAAAACGAGAAAAATCAATTTTGTATTATAAGAATTGATGAAAATCTAGCAAAACACTAACAACTCTGTGAAACACAACACACAGTATAGACAATTGAAGCTAGACTGAATGAGATTTTAAGCTCTGCAGTAGACAACAACAGATGTCTGTATGATGTAATCATACAGACATGTTTGTACGTATCTACTTCTCATGATACAGTGTATACATATATATATATTTCTTTTTCTTTATTAATCATGTATGCATATTGTTTAAAAGTAAAAAAAACAGAAACTATTCTTAATTATACCCAGTAGTTGATCAAAATGAGTTTATTATAAAAACTTTTTACAAATTTACGATTTACATAAAACCTTTATGTGGTAATACAATAACAATAGCATATTTGAAACAAACTACAGTTTATATCAACCAGATTATAGCGAGAAAAGTCATGTAACAATTTAGATACAAATTTTGTATTGACTAGTGTCACTTATTTAAACTAAGATTTAAGGTTAAGGTCTTTCTTATTAACTGAATAATTCTTTAGAATATTTCTACTTTGCTCTTTGAAAGAAAGCATGTATATTCATCAAATTCTTCCAGTGAAACTTAGCTGGAGTTAAAGAAATATAAGTCCTTTTCACATGTGATAATAAAGTGAAGAGGGATAATCAAGAATGAATAATAAAATGGCGGACAGATAAACATTTACCCAATAAAAAAATGAGTAATCATTAAATCAATTGCTTCTGTTTTCTTCCAATCGGCCTTCAAACCTAATTATCAAAACCACATCCTCAATAATGTATCCATGTAAAATGTGTCATATAATTAAAATTTTATCAAATTTCTTATTGATGAACTCAATATTGGCTTTTATTTAATTGATTTTTCACAGTCTAAACAAACTAGATTTCGCAGTACAATTAATATTCTACAGTGAATTCTATTGTCAATTATCAGTAAAATTCACATCTATATGATTTCTCAAAGTCAGATTGTTTGCTGGTCATAAATAAAATAGGTAACACGAATCAGTAATAAATTTGCAAAATTTAATAATAATTGGTTTTCATCGTGATATCATCTTGAACTTACTTAAAAGTGTACATATATATATACCTTGAGACTTGTAAGTAAAAAAAGAAATAAAGAAAGGTTTAAGTACTTTCAGAAAAACCAATGATATACTGTAACATTTATTAGCAACATCATTTCTTAACAATATTTTCAAGTATTAAAAAAAATAATAAATTACCTATATTGTGTTATGCAAATTTATAACATGCAAACATAAATTTCACCAATATTTATTCAATGCAAATACTCATGCCATACAGTAAATGAGAAAATCAATAAATATCTGATTAAGAAAGAGGCATCTATGGTAAAACAATTCTCTTATTCTAGTAATTAATATAATGAACATACGCTTAGTGTAAAATCTAATTATTTTTCTTGTAGTAATTATCTTTCCTCATACCACCAACATAGAATATTACATAATATAAAAAATTTCTTTGATGTATATAAAATATTTTTTTAAATAATCTGTACAATCAATTCTCTTCTGAGATCATCTAAAAACTTTTTTTTTTCACTTCTTTCTTTCCAGATTTATGATAAAGGATTCTAAGTTAAGTATGCAACATTAGTAAATAAATAAGTAAATGCATCTATAATCTTATATACATTAAATTGCTTCATTTCTACAAATTTTCTACAAAAATTACTTATACCACTGTAAAAATGAATAGGCCAAGACTAGATTACTTGAAAAGTTATACAGTCTAATAAAAACATGAATTAGAAAAATTAAGTGGAACCAATTTATTTTATGCAATTAACTAAATACCACTTTTATAAATAACACATAAGTGATATAAATAATACTGATGAATTTGAATTATTTGATTAATGCAACAAATAACTAAGTTATGTAACAAGATGTTAGATCAACTGCAACATAGATTTAAGGATGCTGAAAATAATAATATTTTGATTGAAAGCATGCAATTTGACCCTCGCTTTAAAAAAACAAGGCTTTTAAGATGAAACATCTTATCAAATTGCTTACACAAAACAGAAAGTTCTAAGTATTCAGATCGAACAAGGCGATAGTTTGAAACTGAACAAAAAATTATTGAACCCTGCATTTCAACTGCATGGGAAGATTTAAAAAAAAAGTAATGCCCATTTTAACTAATTCAAACCCAACAATAACAGGAATTTTAGAGCCAGATAAATATATAAATAAATCGCTAATCTCAAGAACACAAAATCCTCTCTCTTGGTTGAAAGAAAGGCGGTTAATTTATCCACGATTATTCAAAATAATGCAAACTAGACTTTGCATTCCTGCAACCTCGGTTCCTTGTGAATGAATTTTTCAAAAGCAGGACAGTTTCAGTGAAAAACTTTCAGTTTTTCAAAACTGAAAGGCAAAATAGACTTACATCAACGAGTTTCAAAAAAAAAAATTTCTACATTTAAATGTGTAAAATACTGTAAAGTTTATCTGAAAAGTATTAATTAATTTTTTATTATTATTTTTCATTATTTTTTTGTGATAATAGAACCAAACATTTTTAAAAACAAAATGTTTGTGTGTGTCTGTGTAAGTAACTGTGCGCGTATTAGTAAAAACATCAAAATAAATATAAATAGTAACTGTCGATGTGATAAAAAAAACAAAGACGGAATGAATGGCTCGCTCAAAAATAAAGTAACTTATGGTACAAGCTATATTATTTTTAATTATTGATTTTGTCCTGTAAAATTTGACATTGATGTCAGCTTAATTATTTATGTCATGTATTATAATTAATCATTTTGTCATTTATAACTTTAGAGAAATTAGTTTAAGATAAATTTTCTAGTTATAAATGCTTTAACTCATCGGTTTGGTCTAGCGCGTTTTCGCAAATCAGTTCTAAAGTTCAAGTCCTAGTAAAGGCGCAGTTACTTTTTTTATACGGATTAGAATATTAGATTGTGGATACCAGTGTTCTTTGGTGGTTGGGTTTCAATTAACCACACATCTCAGAAATGGTCAACCTGAGACTGTACAAGACTACACTTCATTTATATCACCCTTATTCACCCTCTGAAGTAATTCCGATGGTGCTTCCGGAGGTTAAACAGAAATATATATGTATATATAAAAATATTTATTTATATATATATAAATAAATATTTTGAACGAGTTGAAATTAAAAAAAATATATATATTTGGCTCTCATTTCGCTGTAGTTGGTAATAAAATATAAAAAAATGTGTTTTGGGGCTTACAGGTAAAATTTAATTGTTTAAGATTAACAAATAGCATAGTTACTGAAAATATCTTATAATCAGCAGTAATTAATTTGCCGAATATTCAATAAACATTAGTGGTGGTGATGTAGAACTAGAATTTGGTATAGTAGGAGGATCCCCCACCAAAAGCTAAGCATAAGAAAGATTTTTATGAATCAAATCGTAACTGAAAAAGATTTGGTTTCCTGTTGCCTATCCAATTCATTCTTGAGAATCAACAATCAGTTTCTCCTGCAACCGATTCTTTCGTTCAGTATAAAGAATCGATTCGAAGGAACGACTCGTTCACGATTCTTCCCATTACTAGCAGAGTGTATACAGACGTACCAACATAATAGTATCAGCCATAAACTAATACGTGGCAACCAATCCCCTCAGTCACTCAACGACCGTCCAACTGGTAAAAATAATAGATGACCTTGTTGGAGGCCTGAGCAGGAAAGCGGTGACTGCACAGCTGTTTTTCTGGATGTGGCCAAGGCCTTTGACAAAGTTTGGCATAGCGGGCTGCTTTATAAACTAGCACAATCGGCGATTCCGTACCGCTATGTCAGACTGATGCGGTCATATTTGCTAGACCGACGTCTTGTCGTGCGCGTAGGGGAAACAATTACCTCCACTAGAGAAATAGCCGCTGGGATTCCCCAAGGAGCAGTGCTTTCTCCTTTCGTTAACATAAACAGCGGCTTTATCGTTTACATAAACGATATGCCGCTGTCGGATGGGGTTAAAACGGCCCTTTATGCAGACGATACGGCATATTTCTACGAATCCGCAAATGTGAATCACGCGGTCCGGAGGTTCCAAAGGCAACTGGACTTAGTGGAACCGTGGCTCGATATGTGGAGAATCAGGGTCAACGGTGAAAAATCGGTGGCCGTGATGTCCACATATAAGACACGCAAACCGGCCAGGCAGCTGGAAATCTCAGGGGAGAAAATCCCTTTTGAGAAAACGGTTAAGTACCTGGGGGTGGTCTTGGACAGGCGTCTTACCTTCGGCGAACATGTTAATTATGTGACCCGGAGGGCCAAGGCCGCCAGAGCCTCACTATACCCAGTGCTGAACAGTGCCAGCCCGTACCCACTGGCAACTAAGTTACTTATTTTTCGGCTGTACGTACTGCCGATTCTGACATATGCTTACCCGGCATGGGGGGCAGTGTTGAGCTCTTCGCTTCAAAATAAGATTGAAGCCGTCCAAAACATCGCGTTGCGGACGATATTTGAAGCTCCGTGGTTCGTCAGGAACGCCACTCTCCGGTCCGATGCGAGATTACAATCCGTGTCCGCGGTAGGGGTGGCGCAGGCGCGCAGACTGTTCGGGAGAGCGGCTGTGTCCGAACACAGTCATCTTCGGGACATCTGCCGAGAGGACCCAACCCCGACAGTTGTAAGGAAGCGGCCTCACGCCGTACTGGACGAACAAACGTGATGGTGCGGTGCGGGAGCTGTAAATCGATAAACCAGGCTTAGGGACATCCATATCGCATGAGCCACAAACGGAAAAACGCGTCAGAAACGTTTCCGGGGTCGCGAGTGAATAGTTTTCGGGTGTAAACTGTACAAGTCTGCGAGTTATACGGTCTCGACAACAAAATGCGGTTTTTTTTTCAGACTCTGCAAACGTGGAACTCTGCCACAACAATATTGTGGGTAAGAGCAAAAACGCGTTTTTTTTTTCGTGCGTGTGTTTTATTTCTCTTGTTTCAGAAACGGGAGAGACGTGGGTGTGGAGCGAATCGTCGTGCCGTCTTGGTCTCTGGCGAAGCACTCACCGAAATAGAGGGAAACGGCCTTCCTTTAATCCTGTCATCACAAAATAAAAAAAAATAAAAATTCCATTTTTTTTTTCGTGTGTGTGTTCTGTTTCTTTTGTTGCAGATACCCACAGCCACCACAATTAACAAATGGTTTCTTCACTGCGGCCACGCGTTCCCCCCAAACCCTGATATTAATATTATGTAGCGTAAAGAAATTCTATTTACTTCTTCTGAAAGGCGATCGCCGCCCCAAAACCGCGAATGCGATTAGGTATCACGAAATTTGTAAGTTCCCTATTCCCTTTCCTTTCAAGAAAGAAGAATGAGGGAATGAACCCAGCAGCCACTGACAGCATGGAAGAAAGCTGCACTTTCCCCCGTTCAGCCCTTTGGGGCCACGGGAATACTAAGGTTAATGGTATGTATCTTCGGTTACTGCCAATTCTCGGAAAGTGCAGGCCAAAGAGGAATGAAGAGTTCATCGGAAGAAGATGAAGAAGAAGGAAGACCCTCTACTCGTCCCAACATCACGGACAGGAGTCCGGAAAAGAGCCCAGCAGAGATGCGTCCTAAAAGGCAGCCATAACAGAAGTGGATGAAGAGCTTCTACTCAACCCCTCCTTTAAAACTTACATTTAAATTAACTTAAATCAGCAATTGCGACTCCTCCAGAGAAGGGGGCGCATTGCTTCCTCCATATAGTTAGTGCCCCGTTGTGGCATATTCCTGCTAGCCTACGAAGCGTTAGCACCGAAAGGACTTCAGTGGACGGTCTGAAGGGGAATTACGTCGGGAGGACAGGTTTCATAAGCCTAGCCTTCCGCGGTCGGCCCATAAATGGGTTTGATAACGCTGGTTTAACAACGGATTGGAATACAATTAAATCCGTCCTTAAAAACACAAAATATTAAATAAGACAAAACTTGAAAAATTAGACCCGTCACCTAAAATAAACCTTTAAAAACACGCCCGATAGAATCATCCAGCAGCAAGGGACTCTGTCCAGGTTCTGCGATACGTAGGGAGAATCTATAAACTCCCGCCAACTTTGCATTCCATTCCATTCCAATCCCCTCACATCCGTAAAAATAATACTTCTGACTAACTCACGTTAATTCTAACACTTCCTGAAAGCCCAAATCAACTGGGTTGATAATTTATTTAAATTATGTAAACCTATGAAGTTAAAATGAATTTAATTTAATCATACCCAACTCAATGTACAGATTTCTTCTTTGATGAATAACTTAAATTCTGAAATCCAGTCATAAGGGGAAAAATTTCAAAGAAAAAAAGGTTTGTTTATGCCTTATTGGTGTTAAAAAGTATTTGATCCCAAATCTGCAGATAACAGTGCTCACTATTTCCCAAACCCTTGTTTACAGGAAACTTAAATTTTATTGAGAGTTTCTACATAGTTGAAATCTATGCGATAATCTCCTGATGATTACTTCCCTATCAAAAGCCATCTTGACTGGCCAATGATCATAGAGATTTATAAATCCAACCCAGCACATCTTCTTCCAAGGAAAATGGATGGAAGAAGAATAACATCAAATTTTTGTCCCAATAATTTTTTGCACACATGTTTCTACAATATCTATTTCTTAAAAAAACAGAAAGTGTCATAATATAGTTTTTAAATTTACTACAAAACTTCATTTTACAGAGAAAAATATAAAAACTTTTAACTTTTCCCAGTTAAGTCAATCTTCTTAAGTACAGTAAAAACTTATTCACTAAATTAGTAGTTTTTTAATGAATACTATTAAAGAAATAAATATAAGTCTGACCTTAAAATATAACCTGAATAAAAAAAAAATGTATAACTATACTACAATTTTAAAAGATGGCACATCAAATACAAATACGTAATAAAATTGCCAATTCTTTCATGAATATTGAAATTCAAACTTAAAAAAAAATCAGGAAAAGGCTAGGAAACCTTGATTTGATGTTGGTACGGAGTGCTTTTAAGTTTTCATCATATCTTTGTTTGAAGCTGCATCCTGTTTGTTTACTGTAGTGACACAAAAGTTCAGTTTATAGATTTTTAAAGATTTTTTTTGGCAATTATGTTTGTGTATAATGGTTCATTGTTTTTCTTATTGTAATGAAACATCTGTTTTGTATAACAGTAAATGTTTCACCATATCTGTTTGTGGGCAATAGAAATTTTATACTGTTGAGTTTTCTACAGGTGGATCCTTAATAAATCCATGCAAGTATGATCCAGAGATCACACATCTAAAAAACTAACTAACAATCTTCTGAGATCACAGAGGTGGAAGTGTGCCAGGTGATCTGTAGTACGGCACAAGGCCCCCAGATATGATTGTATCACAGTGGAGCTCCTCGTCCAAGAGCGTCCAGCTTCCAGCCAGAGTCAAACCAATAGATATCTTGGCTAATGAGCATAAGGAACACTACATTTCCAAGGTAAACAACCTATTAGTCAGAACAAAAGCAGGAGATTGAAGACTGGGGCCTTGCATCTTGGTAGGTCAGGTGGGACGGATCCCCACAGGTCACTACAGGCATGGTATATTTCCTATAGTGTCTGATTTAGGTGCCACTGGATGTGTCTCTCCAAATTGGTATATCACACAGTTTCTCTCCGAGCATGGTGCCTTTCGAGCGAGTTTGGCTAGGTTTCATTTGGTGGATTTGAGTCAATGCCCGGATTGCGGGACTGATGATAAAGTGGACCACATCCTCTACGTCTGTTCCTGATACAAGGTTGAATGTTTACAAGTTGTTAGGGAACTTGAGAGAATACATTCATTTCTGGATTTCTGTTTTAATTGGATGATCTGCAAGAAGTGGTCTATAGTGGCTGGTTTTTTCCACGCCCTTGTGTTGTGTAGGTCTGCAGAGGGAGTTACTTGATTGTGGTAGAATCCCAGGTGGCTAGGGTTCCGGCTTAGGCATTGGATTGGTTGGAGGTAGGCGCATTGGCATTGTACCACGGTTATTTTAGTATTGTTTGTGATTCAATTTGGGGCTCCCACTGTTGGGAGTGGCCGTGCCGCCAGGCTATGTTAACCCATGCGACCAGGGGTGTGGTTTCCCTCCGCCAATGGCGACCCTGATCGTGACTTGGTAATACCATGCGAGACACCATGATGGGACCCAGTGGTGGTGCAGGGTGTGTTCCTGGCTTCTGTGTGGACTGGAAGAGGTTGCGTTCCCCTTGTTAGGCGACCTAAATTGGTTGAATTATTTGGGTGTAGGTCTGAATTTCTATGTTGAACAACCAGCCTCAAGCATGTGACAAGTTTTAGTAATCCAACTTTACTGACCATCCCTGCAAAGTTCTTGAGGTGAAACACCTTGGATGAAGTTGAAGCCAGATAGATGTAGCAAGAAATATGGTTTTTGTACAAGAACTACTGTAAAAGGTTTGTCTGTGATATGAGCCACCCTCATCCTTAAACTAGGGCTAATGTATGACTAAGATACTATTTCATTAACATAAATGTTTACCTATTGAAAATAAAAAAAATCATCCAATGAAAATAGATAAAGATATTCAAATATGATTTATTGAAATCAATAAAATTGAAGGCAATAAAGATAATAACTGTAAAAGTAACACAAATATTAGGTAATTTTATATTTTAACTTATATTCTTTTCTTATATAAATTTATAACTATAAACATAAAATAAAGGCTACTATACTCCTCTAAACTGTCAGACTATACAAAACTGTCAGAGAATTACTGTATTTTCATTGCACAACATAATTTTTAAATTGTTGCACTGAATTACTCAATATGAAGTTGTTGCTTATTTGTTTCATCAATTGCAGTGCAGATATAGCAAAAATCTTCTTTTTTTTACATTCTGTATCTGTCAAGGATACATTTTATGCACACATCATATCAATAATATTATGCATTCAATCAGGTGACATCCTTCTGATTTTACTTGGCTGATTGTACTCATCATCATCTACAGCATTTGATAATCCATTGCAAATTTGTGATTCCGTTTTAGTTAACTGTACATCATTTTGCATAACTGGATTAACCTGCAAAAATAAAAGTACAAATTAAATACGTCATGTAATGAATGTTATAATAATAAAAACAGAATTCAGTAATTTGGAGAAAAGATTTAACACTCAAAGGATGACATGAATGTAAATTATGTTTATATTTATATAAAAATATATGCAAATATAATAATAAGTCATACCTCAATATTTTACACCATAATCGAT
Organism: Lycorma delicatula; assembly: GCF_047948215.1. Taxonomy (NCBI): domain Eukaryota; kingdom Metazoa; phylum Arthropoda; class Insecta; order Hemiptera; family Fulgoridae; genus Lycorma; species Lycorma delicatula. The sequence continues at coordinate 258,733,771 of NC_134455.1, read as the reverse complement.
AAGTTGGGCTTACAAGTATAACTAGGAAATTTACAAAAAATTATTAGTCTGTTGATGTTTGGCAGATGCTGTAAATTGCTGTGGACGTTTATTCATCTTTATAAAATCACATTCACTTGCCTAGCTTATTAAGAAAACTGTTTACCAGCAATTTATATGGAGAATTATAACATTTTTAAATACATCCCGTTGATTCAGCCATTTCCATAACAGAGTAATTTAATTTTATTTCTTAGATCAATTTCTATATCAGCATTAAGGAAATCAAACATAGGAACTAATTGCCAGTGTTCAATTCAATAAGCATAAAAATGAATATTAATTTAGTAAATTCTGTAAAATTGCAGTAATACTGAATAGTTTAGAAAGATTGGGTGTGCATGCAGTTCTTGCCATCACCATTTTATATTTCATCATATATATTTAATGAAATCAGCTTAATTCACAGAAATTACATTGTCCTACTGATTAATAAGGGGCACAGGATATCATAAAAATAACCTAGCTAATTTATTTTGCAACAAAAACAAATATTGCTTTTATACAATTTACTTATTCACTTAGAGAATTATAGGTGATAAACTATTTTTTTTTTTTTTGTTTGTGGGCATTAACGCCTGGGCAATAAACTATTAGGAGACTCTTTTATCATGATATAATATGAATTTAGTAGCAAATGAAAAGTATTCAAACTCAAAACCTTCCAGATAAAGATAAGGCATAATATTTTTAAACAATTCCAGCTATGGAGTAATTTGTTGTGTAAACTGTATACATTAAGTAATGTCAGATAACTAATTATTAATAATCATTTCCTCTATTTACTTTTTAATTTACATTAAATTAGTTAAACAGTATATTAAATGACATTTAGGTTAATTACACATCTCATAGAATATTAAACATTCTGACTAGCAGAATGTTAATACATTCATTCAGCAGAAATACATTTTCATGTTAATTCGTTCACATTATAAAGGAAAGTAAAATTAAAATCTGAACAATATTGACTCTACTATAGTTTGATATGTATATACATATATAAAAGTAAAAACATTTTTCTAATTTTCTGGTGAAAAAATGCTAATTTTACAGGTTGTGTCCAATATCTATTAGTTCTGAAGCCAATCTATCAGCAGGATTTGGTGTAGAAACCAATAATCTGAGATCAAATAAACAGTAGGACTGCTAACACCATAAGTTTTGGCCAAGATAGGGACTTTGTAATTTTGTTGACAGTGTAACCAGATATTAGCATCACAAAATGCACTTATACCTAGACTTGGCTGCATGAACTTTTATATCTTTAACAGTTTTAATGAAATTTCAGATTTCCTATCAGAAATGAAATTTATAAGCTGCTTTCATTTTAATCGCTGACCATCAAACAAGTAACTCTTAATAAAATAATATATTAAAAATTTTAGTGAAAAAAATTAAATCTTTGTAAAGTAATAATTCCAAGTACTGTGGTAACACAAATAACAGGAAAATAACTTTCATGAACTGTTTGTTATATTATAAATTTAAAAAATTGATAATTTAGTATAACACATTTTTTAAACTGAGTAAAGTTTGTTAATTTGCATAAATATGAATAAAAACAAATAACTGTATTACTTGTATAATTCTAACATCTCTACAATTAAATGGAATATTTTTTTTAACGTTTACATGGCCAATTATTTTCAACAATTCAAAATTTTAATTTCTTAAAAATATTATTAAAATTATACTTAAAGACTAAAAAAGAAGTTAATACCAGTGTCTTTGTAGGTACCACATTATCATTAAAAGAAGTATCAACTGTAGCAGAAGCAGCAGTTGTGCCATTACTTGGAGCATCATTTGATTGTGTAACAGGCCCATGATAATATGGTGGTAAACAGTATAGACCAGGATTTATAGTAACCGACTTTGTACAATTGTTGACTTTATATATACCAATGAGACGATCAGCCAATTCGAACATATTTGCTCTCAATGATATTATTATGAACTGTGCATTTTTTGTACGTTCCTAAAAAAAAAAAAACTCCTTTACAGTATACATAGTATTTTCAGTACCTAATAGTACTATGATTTCAGTAAATCATAATACTAAATACCTGCGTTAATATTAATAATTCTTAAATAATCATAATTACTAGATCTAAAATTTTGCTGATTACTCAGTAGCACTCTTAACCAGTAACATTCTGTATAAATGACACAAGTTTTACAGAATCTTCTATTTTAATATAAAGCGGGTCCAAATAAATAAAAATGATAAGGGGGTTACCATATTGGATCATATATTTTGCTTAAAATGAAATCTCTTTAAAATTAAAACAAATTTTTACTTTTACAAAGTTAACAGAATCTGCATTACAAAAACCAATGAAAGTGAATAGTAACAACATGAATAATTTACGCTGTACAAGAAAAGTAAAACGGTTTTGAACCTAAGACTGCTATCTAAATATATTATTTAATTAGCAAATCATTAAAACCTTTGAGCCACCGACAAATACATAAGTGGTCAATTCAATTAAATTAACTGTTCAAGAGTATTCATTTTTTATATTCTTATATATTAAGTTATAAAAAAAATAGTAGTAACAAGAACACAATAATTAAAATCTTGTAATATTACTTACTGTAACTATCACATATAATTAGTTTTTTTAAGTTTTAAATCCAAATTCTCAATAACAATTTATAAAAAAAAATAAAAAAATTGCTTGTTAAAATTAAGCATAACAATTTTAAATTTAAAATAGTCAAATTTAACATTTGAAGACTGTACAAAGGGAAGAACAATCAGTCATATATTTTTATTTTGGAAAAATTCTCAGTTTAATGGTAATATACCTGTTTTTATTCTTTAATTTCATAAAATGTTTTTAAAGCCAATCTAAGTTTTCACCCAGCACTATAAGTAAGATATTACTTATCTTCCTTATAATTATAATGTCTTGCGTTAGGGAAATCAAACTATTGTAAATAATTTTTTTTTGCTAAATTCAAATAAAAACAAAATGGTATGGATTCCGACTGATAATTGGAAGCACTGAACATGAAAACTTATAGTCTTTTCAGAAATAAATTACTGTCGCACAGCTAACTTGGAAAATATTTTTGAGAATCTTCTGAACAGAACATTTTAAATGCTGTATATCTTAAATTTTTTTACTGACAATGTAAGTTACTGAATGATCTTTGAAGTTCGCCTAATTCACCATCACAATTATTGACCAAAGCAGTAGTTATTATGTGAAATTACTCCCACGCATTGTTATAAATTTTTCAGAGCAACACACATTAAGAATTATCACAAGTAAATTTTATTTCTTGAATTTGTTGGCTCATGGATGGTGATTTTTTTCTTATACTAGGGTTTAAGAAAATGTGAACAAGTCATAAGTACTGTTTGGTCACAATGTACTACTTTAAATAGCAATGAGTTCTGTCTGGTATGAGCAATATGATCTACCCACTGGGCTGGAGTTTCAAGACAACCTTTCTGATTTATGACACCCTTATACTTATCTGATTCTATGAAACTGTGACCTATTATTGAAAAAATAATCGCATCAAATCTTTTTTTTTTATAACACACAAGTAATGTAAATATCTAAACATGGTGTAATTTTTATTTTGTCCATTAACATTGACAAATTTTTAATGTTTTTATCAAAAACATTGTAAAAAAATTGATTGAGCATTGAGCAGTCATCTGCACCCCTTTTGGCCACTGTTTCATCATAAATATAGAAAATAACTTCTGAATTTGTTAAGACATGAATATTAAACATAAATAAAGATAACTGTCATCGATAGTAAACAACATTTGTAGTATGTTACATTGCATATTTTTCATAAAGTCAATGCAGATTGCACCGTATTCTGAACCTGAGTTTAAAGATTTTCTGGAAAATAATTTTGCGCATTGTTTTTTCTTTTAAAAGTTAGCTGCTTTTTTTAAATGGATATTTTTCTGTATGGTTAATGCTTTAATTTCTCTCTCAGCTGTGCAATCATTTTGTATATTAAATTCTGGTGTCAATAATTTAATTTTTATTTCATCACAGAAAGAACGTGAATCTTTCTTGAAACCTACATTGTACTCCATTGTAAATATTTTTCTATGACACTAGGAAATCAGGAAATAATTCTGTAAAGACTTATGTAAATTTTTAACATTTAATGCATCAGAAAAAATAAATTTTATTTCTCTTTTTGAGAGAATAGTATATCATTTTCTGCCTTTAAGAGACTATAGGTATTCATGAACTTTAGAAAATATAAAATAATTTTTTTATGGACACAATTTTTATGTAAGCCTCTTTTGTAAATGTGGGCCAAACTAGTTGAAGCAAGAGTGTTTTAATAGTGATCATTTGGTTAGTAACCCTGTGTAAAGAAATAAATGCTTTATAACACACAGAAATTTCAATTAATTTGTTTTTCCTAATTATTCTAACTTTATAATTTATGAATGATCATACAACTTGAGACTGTAAGTTTCCTTTCGTGGTCTCCACCTGTAAACATCTTTTACTTCAATCAAACCACTTAGGTGTGCATATTGTTTATGCCTATCACAAAGTAAAATTAAAATATATTATAATAATATTTTGTTCATCAGAATTCACATTATTAAAACAATCAAGTCTTTTACATTCACAAGGCTCACCAGTTTCACATGTGGAAGCACAAAGTCTTCCTTCAGAAAGACGACCACAAACCTTTCTCTTTCTTGTCACTTTAACAGATGGATTAACAACTTCTTGATGTTCATAAAATAAAATAGATTCTATTTTAAACTAAAAAAACCACATAAATATCTTAAAAGCACAAAGATGCACAGCTATACTTCACAAACAAAAGCTAAAACTGTACAGGTTATGTACATGTAACAGCTGACTCATGGGTGGACATCACATTATGGATTCTGACTGTTGTTCTCCTTTATATGCCTAACCTAAAGCCTGTGGCTATATCATGGACTCTGATTGACATTTCAAAGTTTCATCTCTATAAATATGTAGTTACATTCAGCATCCACCAGATAATGTCAAAATCCATATTTTAAAAAATGGACTGATTGCTTTTCCCATACAGTTTTCATTTGAGATTGATAAATTTTAGTTTTAATAAAATCTTTAAGGAAAGCAACATGTTTAGGCTATTATTATAAATAACAGGGATTGTGCCAAGGCAATGGAGTCTCACAACTATTATTCAACTATACTCTAGAAATAGTATAATGAGGGAATGGCTTAAAAAGCGCCTCCAAAAGTAAAAATAACCAAAAAATCAAAACAAACTGTCTTGGTTTAGCTGATAACTTGACACTGCTAACAAACTACACTGACAAAGCTAAATAACAGATATTAGATCTTCAAAATATTGTAAATAAAACTGGCCTCCAAATATCATAAGAAAAGACAGAAATTATCCCCCAAAAACCAACATGATTAAAAGAAGTAAACATAAATGGTAATAAAATCAAAATAGTAATCCAATTTAAATACCTCGGAGAAATAATAACAATCAACCTAAATGAAAAAACCTCAATCCAAATAAAAAGAAACAAACTAGCTAAAGATAAAAAATTAACCTGGTATACATACAATAAAAAATGCCTATCAATAAACACAAAAATAGTAAGACACTACAACAGTTATAAAATCAGAAGCCACTTATGCAGCAGAAACTCTTCCACCTGAACAAACAATCAAAAAAGACAAACTCCAGAAAATCAAAAGAAGAATTGGAAGAACTTGAATCAACAAAAAGTACCAGAAGGATGGACAGTGGTATATTGCACCCAATAAAGTCAAATACAAAGAGTTAGAACCCATCACTGATACCATGTGTAAGAGAAAACTAGGATTCTTTGGACATATGAGAATGCAAGATTCAAGACTTTTGAAACAGCCAGTACAGTACAATCTCAACTCGAAAAGCACCAAGTCAGGATGCTGATGAATCAGAGAAATAAGAGAAGATCTGAAGGAAATTAGCCTTACATCTAAAGACACCAAAGATAAGATAAAATTAACCAAAAAAATCAGAAAAAAACCATTTACTTTACAAAATGAACATTTTAAATACTAGAAAGAGCACAAGATTGAAACATATGAAAAAGTACTGGGAGGACCACAAGACCCAAACAGTCCCATCGAAGGGACTTGGATAATGGACTGACTAAAGTAATCCTATGTGGTCATAAAAAAATAAATAAAAGAGAACTTCAATGAAGAATAATTACCATTAAAGATTCTCAAACAGTAACAATACTAAAAAAAACAACAAACAAACAATGAGGTCTGAGTATAGCAAACCCAATATTCCCCACAAGTAAAATAAATTTTCAACATATAACTCTACAAGAACTAATGAGTGTATAATTTTAACAATACATATCATATCAGTCTGCTATGTCTTAACTCCCAATCAATAAAAAGAAGAAATATTAAAAAAAATCACTAAAATTCATATAAAAACTATAAATAGGGCCGGGCAGATGATTAAACATGAATTCATGGGAATTAAAAAAAGTACTGAAACTATGAAATTAACTAAACCCAGTTTGCAATTCTGAACTTCAGTAAAGTACATACTAAACTAAGTGGTGTTTTTCCTCTCATTTTAATCTTTTTTTTAACACCATTAATACTCCACATCATGCTGGAAATTAGTTCTGTAATCTGAAATCTGTTCTCTATTTGTTTTAATTAACATCTATCTTTTATATTTTTATCAAAGGTAATAAATTTATCTACCAAAATACAATGTAAAAAAAATAACTTTACAAAAATTTAAGGATATTTTACAGGTACGCATAAACAATGAAATGAATTTATAATAATAACTTAATTCTATGATTTGTACACTACTATTAGTGTTATACTTCCATTTAATTCAAGATATCTATATGATATTATAACTGCATTTATTGTTCTTTAAAAGACTATAATAATATACAAGTTACACAATCTGAAATAATACAATGAAATATTTATTTACTCTCTAAGCAAGCAGTAGATTCACACCCAGTTAGTCACTTTATAGTAGATGGATACTTAAGAGTATTAAAAAATTTCAAGTCAGGATTCAAATCCAGAGCCCTCTTCATGAAAGGCAGCGATATTACTTATCCACCATGATGGTCAGTGATAATGTTATGCATAAATGCATACTTTACAAAATAAGCTTTATGCTGTGTCAAGCGATGCTATCAGTGATGATTAGTAATTTATTTGGTTTACCAACTAAAAAATATTAACAAATTTACTGCTAAGTAATTTTTACTTGCACTTTCCCATGTTGAAATGGTGTTTTGTTTTTGAATTTAAAAAATTTTTTCTATTTTTTTTTCTTTATGCATCTTACATTTGACAGAAATATTTACAAGTTAAGAATTGCTGTATTGAGATAAATTGAATCGCTACAGTTATGTTCAAGAATGTTTTTGCTGTGTCACTGAATGCTTTTTACCTTGTAAACAAGGTAAACAATGATGTAATCTGTGGTAATTCTTACTTGAATTTCAGTATTTTTTTTAAAATTACTAATGATCATTGAATACTCTGTGTATAAGGAACTAAATAAGATTATGATTTAGAAAAAAATCATTGCACCAGATGCAATTAACGCAAGACCTTTCATCAATCAAGACAGCCCACCCAACAAAAAGATGGTATTTTAAATATTTTCAGGTGAAATGATCCAGGTTGGTCTAGTGGTGAACTCATCATTGCAAATCAACCGATTTCAAATTCGAGAGTTCTAAGGTTCAAATCCTAGAAGAGCCAGTTACTTTTATACAGATTGGAATACTAGATCATAGATACCAGTGTTTTTGGTGGTTGGATTTAAACTAACCACACATCTCAGGAATGGTAACCTGAGACTGTATAAGATTACACTTTGTTTATATTCATACATATCATCCTCTGAAGTAATACCTTACGGTGAGTGGTTCTGGAAGCTAAACAGAAAAAAGAGAGGTGAAATGAACCAAAAACTTTAACAGCCTCACAATAACCCAAATATTTCGATAAAAATTTAAAAAAACATTTCTCTGAAAATTCATTAATTGTAACAGAATAAACATGTAAAACAAATGTATTGTAGTAGAAAAATATGACCATGCTTTTTAAAATGAGCTCATTATAAATACAACTTTTAACTTGTTATGCATACACAAAAAATCCTCATTTCTTCTTACAATAGATTCAATTTTAAAATGTACATCTAGTTGCAACACATGATAATAGATTACAAGAACCTCAGTAAGTTGTATTAATGTTTCAAATGCTGCAGAGTTTCTATTTATTATTACAATTTCAACAATAAGAAAAATTCCATAATAACAATAAACCATCACATTAAAGTAAGTAAATAAAAAGTAAATTCTTTTAAAAATAAAATTTCACTCATCTCTTATCTCATCCCAAAAATTGTAATAATAAATACTGAACCTTACTGAATGCTATAGTGTAACAAGAGAACTTAGGTCTTAACCCTCAACAATTAAGGGGATAAGAAGTATGAGAATACAGAATTGCAGACACAGCAAGTTAGAAGGATCCACTGTTACCCAGAGGATGGCAAGCATGTTGGTCAACATATTAAATAATAAATATAAAACAACAGCAAATATATCCTAACTGCCAAATTTTAAATGGAGGAGTAATAATTGCTCTATTTTTTAGTTGCAGGTTTTTTACTATAGAAATAAAAAATGAAACATGGTAGTTTTATGGTTGTTATTATGTTCCTCAACCACATAACAGCTTCTTATAAAGGAATTGAAAATGACATTATTGTGAGAATACTATTAGGGTGTGAAAAGTTAATATTTTTCATATGGGGTTTTGAAATACAAGTAAAAAAAAATAAAAACCAAGAAATGGCTATAACCAACAATAAATTACTATTACTCTGTATACTGACTGCTTTTGCACAATAGAGAAAAACAACTTAAAAAATCTGCAGAAATAATACTTAAAAGTACTGATTTTTTCCCATGAATATTCACTGTAAATCAGATATCAGTTTTTATATAGGGAATAAACTATTTATTTATTTTGAACTTAAAATTCTTTTACGAAGATCTTTAACTTATATTAGCTGCTATTACTCTTGTAATTCAGCAGGGACTACAAAGACATAAAATGAGTGAAAGAGAATAAGAATTACTAGCGTAATACCTAGTAATACTTAAAAAAACTACACAAAATATCTTTCACTCTACAACTTGTAACTACTAAAAAAATTAAACTTAAACTTTTAAAAACTTTAAACTTTAAAAAAAATTAAACTTTTAAAATTTAATAGTCAAAAAATTTTTTTATGATTTATCTTATGTACATTTATACAATAATAAAATTAAAAATATTAACCTTAATGTAATGACCAACAATAGACACATTCTTAAAATCCAAAGCAGCATCGATTTCATCCATTACGTACAATGGTGTAGGCTTGTAATAATGTAATGCAAATACAAGCGCTAACGATGATAATGTTTTTTCACCACCAGATAAGTTAGATATATTCTTCCAAGATTTTTTTGGAGGCCTGACACTGTGAAACAGAATTTGTATTATCTTTATTATAAAATAATCTACAGCTACTTTCATTTAAAGAAAAAAAGTAAATAGAATGTAAATGGATCTGGGTTATACCAGTGGAAACGATGAGAATGGGGAGTCCAGTTTTCTAATTAATGAGTTCTGCTTAAGGTTATTACAGATACTCTTTTACAGTTTTTCTTATATCTAAATAGGAAGGAAAGGGAGTGGGATAAATCTAAATCGCTACTGGAAAGTAAACTCTGCAATACTTTAGTTTATAATACATATTAATAAAAAAATGAGCAAGGAGTTGCAATCTTAGAAGTATTTCTAAAATTACACAAGTTTTATACCACTTAATAGCAGCTTCAGCTTATTAATTTCTCTAAAAACTGACACATTGATTTTAAACAGTACATACTGATAGCAAATTATCATTTGTTATGGGCAATTAAAGGAAAAAGTTGATTACATAAATTGGTCCCGGCAAAACATAAATGCTTATGTTTCAAAAGTTTACTGTTGTAAATTAAAATGAATAGTAAAAAAAACAATCTTTATAATGCAGTTAAGAGCTGTTGCAGAAGCACCGTAGTAAAAAAGAGAATAGGTTTAAATAAATTGTACCAACAATTGATGGCATAGAAAACTTTTGATCATATTTGCATTTTTAAATGAAAATTCAAAAAAGAGCATAAAATACACTAAATGGATAGATATAGATGAATTAATTTTTTAAATTTAAATATATATATATCTTACTACTATTTTTTAAAGCAATACAATTTGCAAGCCATATGTAAGATAATGTATAAATGAATATAAGGAACTTTAAAAATGTTTCTGTCTGCACTTGGGTTTTTAGTTTAAAATATGAGGATATGTAATATCCAAAGCTAATCTGGGGAATGTTTGTAAAGCCTATCTGGGGGATGGTGACTTGAAAAGCTACGTCAATATAAAGGAGAAAAAATGTATGGTGAGAAATCCATAACAATCATTTTGATGATGACTGTCATCAAAATAATCTCATGGTAGTATCCACAATCCGAATTAGTTTCAATATTTGAATTCAAATATTTAAGTGTGTTTGCTGATGACAATAAATTGAAACTGGGATTATACAACACTACAATAATATTTAATGAAGAAGCAGTAGGGGAAAACAAAATTCTTCACAAAATAGGGATTTTTTTCAGAAGTTACACTACATTTGGTCCTGAATCTGAAATCAACAAAATATATCTTTAAACTTTAACTCTCGTTTAGTGTAAAACACAATTTTTCAAAAAATAGGTTCATTTCTATCAGCTTCATTACTATGAAAATATGGTAGACAAATTGATTCTAAAATTAATATAAAAAAATTACTGAAAATTTTTCCATAAAAATTTATCAAAATTTGTAATTTTTTTTGTGTTTACAGAAGAGATAGTTAATTTTATTAAGGAAATCAACATTATATATGTATAAAGTAGGATAAAAATTTCATCAAAAAGTACTGCAATGAAAGAGAAATGTGTACCAAAAGTAAGTTAGAATTTATATTTAAGAATTAAACAATATTAAAAAGTAAACAATTTAACTAAATATTGTATTAAATTATATTTAAGAAGTATCAATTTACATACCTTTTCAATCACATATAACCAATGTAAAGAAGTAATTTCAAAAATGTCTTACATGTCAATAAAACATTACATCACTGTTAAAATATATATTTATTCACAATTCTGTTTTATTGTATACCCTGAACATTCATTCAAATATTTCTAATTAGTATTTCCTTTTTTAGTCCTTAAAGAGATAATTGCAATAAAATCATAAATAATAACAGTGAATCTCCTAAAAGATCAATAATGGGTAATTCAATATTATTAATTTTCTTTCTTGCCTCTTTAATGTTTGAAATTTATACAGAAAGAATTAGAGAACAGTTTAAAATATAATGAAATCTGTGTGTGATGTCTCTATGGATGGTTGTGAAGGAAGATAAATTAAAAAACAGACTGTGTGAAAGCAAGATATCAAAATATGTTAATTTCCTGATCAACTGGATGAAATTAATCAACAACAGATTATTAGAGTGTTGGACAGTGCAAAAGCCTCTTTTGATTAGTTTTGATTCAAACTGAATCTATCCAAATGACAAGATTTAACTGGGTACTCATAGGTGGCCTGTCACCAGCAATTATACACAATTAATAATATGAGGCTTATAATATTTATCTTATAGGCAGATGAATATCTGCCAATCTATATTTTTTGGTTTCTATGAAGTAATTTAAACAAAACAGAAGTATACCTGACATGCTGTTAATTAACTCTTTATGTCTATGAGCTCTGAGAAGAAATCACACCATACAAGTGTTACTTCTTGTATAATACCTGAATTTTATGTAAACTTCATGTTTAGAAGCTCAGAAAATAATGTCAATGGAGGTTTCTTCTCTTTTGATGGGACAACAATAGGCTGGGATAAGTTGGGGTGGCCCTTGTTTCCAATCGATGCTTGGGTAAACTATTATTAAAGTATATGTTATATTTTTGTACCCAAGAAAATGCTGCACAGAAAGTAATATAGCATTTGGGAGATTGAATTGATTTATGGATGGTTGGAACAATTAGTCATATGGAATTTACATCAAAGAAAGCAAAATAATAAATAAACATCTATCTAAGCAAGACAATCCAACCGTTCTGTACTGTTCCACAGGCTATGTTCTTGTTTTAACATTATTTTCTCCCAATGTCTGTGATTGAATGTCATCCGTATAAAAACACCCCGTGTAACATTTTAGAAATTATCTATTACAAATTTCAAGAACTGAACTATATTCCTTTATCTTGTAATTAATTATCTTAGGCTTTTAAGCTTAATTTTAAATGCAAAATTCTCAACTATTATGCTTAATATTTAATTTTAAAGGCAAAAGAAGGAGACAACAAATTAAATAACACATATGTAAAGAAAACACCATCAAAGTATTGCTTACTGAAGGTAAGAAAGAAGTACTATCTAAACTAATAACACTGATAGACAACAAAAAAATTGTTTAATGTTTCTCAAGTACAATACCATTTCTTGAATTGCTTTTCTGCATACATTACAGATCTGTAAATACAATTTTTCTATCACGCTTAGTTTTAAATAAATTACACTTCAAAAAAAATTAAGGGAAAACATAGTTAAAAATCTGTAAAATTTATAATTTTGCATGGCCATGCCTGTGTTAGCATAATTTCTCTGATGCTTTTCTTTTATAAATAGCCTCAGGCACATCCTGAATTAATGTCTAACATTAATTGGCTAGCATGTTAGTATTCCATTTCCCTTTATAGCAGCTTTCCATCCCGAAATTGCCTTGGTGGAAATCATTCACTGTGTTTGTCACTTATGTCTCCGATGTTGTCCGGGAAAAAATACAGATGTGAGTGGAGGAAATGTATTTTCAGAGAAATATTATATCCCATAGCTCTGTAAGACGTGTAAAAAGTTGATTAACAATATCATGGTGATTGTCAGATTTTTGTTTGCCGAGAAACCTTTTTTGCAAATGTCTTTAAATGAAGCCCAAGTTACACTTTCTACATTATTTAACATTGAGTTACATACATCATCCTTCACCAACTCTCTTATTTGAGGCCCAAGAAATATTTCTTCTTTAATTTTTCCTTCACTTACATCCAGAAATTTCTGCCTGATGTACAAAAATCCGAGACTATCCTTCTTCATTGCTTTTACAAAATTTTTCATTAGACCTAACCTGATATGGAAAGGAAGTAAAAATATTTTTTTGGGTTCAACAAAGGGCTCATGAATATTATTTTTCCCATTTCGAGTTAAGATGTCTCGTTTTTTCCACTCTTTGGTAACATAATGTCCCATTCGCAAAGAAGACATGAACTTAGTATAGCCTAACTGCATGCCTAACAAAATAGCTATAGCTTTCAAATCACCACATATGTTTTTTATCATTTATCGTATCGAAGGATATTTGTTACTGTATAGTAGAACCACTTTTAAACTGCACTTGGATGAATCTATGAAAAGGCGCCAGTCCTCAGGTTTATGAACTTGTCGTAAATGCAACATAAGCTCATCAGTATTTGTGCAATAACCCAAATTATTTACATCAATAAAGTTCTTTTTGTCAACTTCAAAAGCTCAAAATTTTTGTATTTTTTTTAAGCAAATTCCAACCTTGTAGTCTTGATCCTAACATTTCATCTTGGTTTTTTTGATAAATTTAAATCCCTAAGTCATTTAATTCACCTTGTGATATAAGATGTGACTTATTGGAAGATAATTCAAAATCAAAATCATTGTTGTCTTCTCAGTACTGCCTGATTCTTCATTGCTTCTTTTGAAACATACAATCACATGTGGCTCAGGAACTGGAATAATTTGACTGTAAGGTACAGACCTGATAGCAATGAAGGATATTATACAGCAGAGGTGGCCAACAAGTCGATCACGAGGCCAATTTTGGTCGATCGTCGATTGCTCGCAATGTCTGGGGTGGAATTCCATGTACCATGGACTTTGAAACAATTGTAAAAAACAAAACTTTCTAGCAATAGTTTAATCCATTCTGGGAATTTGCCAAGGTCATAAATTCCTAGAATTCTGACAGCCTGACACTGTGATCTCTGCCCATCCAGCACAATACATTCTGACTTATGTGTTACACTCGTCACCGGATGCAACAGTTACAACTCATCGAAGAACACAGTCAGCTTGAATATTTGGTAGTGTCATGGGGTAGCTTCTTTTCTTTTATATTAACAGTATTATTATTAATCAATATTATTTATCCTCTGTGACTATGTTGAGTTTCAATTTTTCTTCTGTTTAAAATGTAAGTACCATTTCTTTGTTTTAAATTAAATTGCTTTTCTTACCTATCTATTTACTTGATAAGTGAGCATTCTCGGAACAGATCTCTAAACTACGGTCATTACACTGAGAGAAAAATAAAAGAGAGTATTATAAATACGAGTATATTAGGAATAACAATAATTCTATTTAAATTAAGAAGTCAGTATTGTAAACTGTAATAAATATATTGTAACTTTAACATACTTCTTGTAAATTTGAATATATTTATATTAGATTTTAATAAACTTGTATTGCTGTCCCCAATCGTAATATGCAGTATTGTTATTATTTCTCTCAATGTAATGGAGATAATTGCCACAGTTCATGAGTTTTTGAATTTTCTAGGAAAATATTTAATTCAATATTTATTCTTTAAATTGTCTATTTCTTTGCATTCTAGTATTCAAATTCTGAACTGAGAAAACATAAAGTTAGGGATCTTAAAGTCAATTAACAAATCAACAAAGCGTTTTTAAAAAGCCAAGGTTGAGGTCACAAGCAGTAACTACTGCATCATTCAAAGTAAGCTATCTCTTAGCAAAAAAATGTAAGCCATTTTCTGATGGTGAATTTGTAAAGGAAATTTTTTTTGGAAATGTCAGATTCACTTTTTAACAATTTTAAAAACAAGAGTGAAATTGTTTCTGCAATTCAAGTTCTACAATTGTCTCGAAACACAGTGATGCAGTGACTTGAAAGGATGAGTGGGAATGTAAAAGAGCAGCTATATAATGATATTAATAGATTTCTTGTTTTTCCCTTCAGTGTGATGAGTTGACAGATATATAAGTGATGCAGCACAATTACTTGTTTTTGTTCGTATGGTTTTTAAGGATTTTACATCTAAAGAAGAATTGTTGGGTATGATTTCTTTGAAGGAAAGGACTAGAGATGTAGACATATTCAAAGCTTTTAAAAACTTGCTCAATGATTTGAAAGTATCACTTTTTAAATTAGTCTCAATAACAATGGATGGGGCAGCTGCAATGATAGGTTGCAGGATTTATAGCACTATGTCAAAATGAAGATGAATTCACAGCCTTTTTGAGCTATCACTGCGTAATTCACCAGCAAGTTTTAGCTAGCAAGAGACTAAACACAAAAGAGATAATGGACATAGCATTTAAAATTGTTAATTCAATTCGAGGAAGTTCCCTCAAACGGCGTCTCTTCCAACTGCAGCTCGATGAAGGCCAACCTAAATTATTACTGCATACCGACATCAGATGGCTAAGCAGAAGTAAATTTCTGCAGCGATTTCGTGATTTATTGTCTGAAATTACAAACTGCGAAAATTTAAATGATTAAACTTGGCTTAGTGACTTAGCATTTCTAACGATTTTACTTCAATATTAAGTCATTTAAATTTAGAATTACAAGGTAAAAATAAAACAGTAATTGATATGATCAGCTGCATAGACGCATATAAAACAAAATTTATTTTGCTAATAGAAGCTCTGCAACAAAATAATCCGAATCATTTTCCAAATATGGCAGATAACCTACAAAAACATAGAAATATTAATTATAAGATTGACAAATACATCGCGGAAATCCAAAAAGTAATTGAAGATTTTGAGGTAAGATTCCAGGATTTTGAAAAATTAAAGAAATTGTGGAATTTATATCTTTTCCTTTTAAAAAAAATTTAAGTGGGAAACGCATTAGCAAAAAAATTTCAGACATTTCATATGGATCAAAGGGCATTAGAAAATGAAATTATAATTTTACAAACTGACTTAATCTTACAAGCCAGAAAATTTGAAGAAGATTTTTGGAAATATGTCAACCGAGAAAAATATCCCAGTATCACCAAATGTAGCGAATATATCTATTCTTGTTTTGAATCTACATACCAATGCGAATCGGCATTTTCATAATTGAAGCTAACAAAGACTAAACAACTTTCTGTCCATCTTTGTTAGGATGTACACCTAATTATAATTCCTTGGTTAGAGACATGCAAAGTCTTCCCATTAATGTTATGGCAACAAAGTAAATTCTAAATCTGTCTTTATCTGTAGCTACTTTGAATTAATAAATTTGTTAATAATTATCCATGTTCTTTTAATTCCCCTGGACGTGAGTTTTTTGCCCCTTTAAATAATTATTGTTATTGTTTTTTACGCAGTTAGATAAGCCGTATATCTATATTTCAGTACGAGGTTTACTCTGCAAGCTATTGATAGATTAGCAAAAAGTAAGTCATATTATTCTTTCATTATAAATTTTCCTGGCCCAAAAAAACGCGTAAGTGAAATATTGAAATCAAATTATCAGCCATATTGTGCATTTTTATAACTTTTTCATATTTACAGACAAATAGTACAACTTATACATTGCAGTTGATAAAAAAATTAAATTGCACTTTAAGTGAGTAAAAATCTATCTTGAAAAAATGTTGGAAAATCAAATTTTTTTAGGTACCGCATGTACGGAATGCTGCTATTAAAAGTTGGGTCTGGAAATTTATTTTCTTCACGGGCCTACATCTCAAAAACTTAATAAGTGATTTAAAAAATAATTTATTTTATTTATCTACCCATACCTCGCTGGAATGCACCTTATACTGAAACATAGTATTCATTTCACACCCCTTCTTCACCCTTAGACTACACCTAAGTAGCTT
Organism: Lycorma delicatula; assembly: GCF_047948215.1. NCBI lineage: Eukaryota > Metazoa > Arthropoda > Insecta > Hemiptera > Fulgoridae > Lycorma > Lycorma delicatula. The sequence continues at coordinate 258,716,688 of NC_134455.1, read as the reverse complement.
GACAACAAGTCAATCGCGACACACTTTTAACATAAAAAGTCAATTTTATATACAGAAAAGTTGGTCACCCCTGTTATACAGTATGTTTAGATCTTTAGAAATTCCAGACACACTTGTTACAAAAAAAGTAACAATTGGTTACATTTGTTGTTTGGTAACAATTGGTGAACCTATGGTTCACCAAATGGCAAAGCCTTCCATGTATGTTTCAACCATCCTCTTAAATATACAGAAAAATTAGTGCATATTATATGAGGTGCCCACGTCATCCTGATCACCAATTTTACACTGAAAGTAAAAATGATATGCTTTATTAAAGATGTATTGTTTTTACTATTTGATTTTTATGATAAACTCATTCATATATAACAAAAGGCAGCCACATTATTTACACACTTTTGAGGCATTATGATACTGCACTGTTTACAAATTTAAGATAGCAATGACTGAACAAAATTAATTCATTCCTAAATCCAGTGCTTAATACAAATAACATAGCTGTGTTTTCAGCTACATGTTTTGACTAGCATAGACATGATTAAATTTTTCCATTAAGGCTCACTCCTTCAGTATTAAATATGTCATAATATGTGACTATGATATGATTTACTTCTTTGTCTAGTATTGTTTATTTATAACTTACAAATTACATTAACAAAGTTAAACAATAAAAAATGAGCTAACAAAATACTATATAGGAGCTTAAAATGCTAACTATATGTTGAGAAATGAAAAAAATCCTTAAATTAAAATTTAAAAATTTTTCAAAAATGGTGGGTGATAAAAAAATTCTGAGTTCATAATCGTTTTCAATATAAAAAACAGATTGAAATCATGTACCGCATGTTAGGAAACAAAATTTATGTTTATCAGTGTAATTATTTCAGCATGCCTGACAAGTGTTAAATAAAATTTGTTTTGAAATTACATGCATATTAGAAAGCTTTTCTAATCTACAACATTAGTTCAATTCATATTTCTTCTAAGGACTAAGCATTTAAGATGCAGATGTGATCTTATTAACAACAGATTGTTGGAAACAAAGTAGAAATTCTTAGCTTTTACAAACTATTAAATTTTTGGAGTTCATATCATTAATTCATCTGAACACAGTAAAACAGTGGTGATTATAAAACAAAATAACCAATAATTAGTAGGATAAGAAGTTAACTTATTTACTTTACCTGAATATGATTCCTTCAGAAAAGGGATCTAATGAGTCAACAAGTTCCAATTCTGCATCTCCTCCAAGTGTAATCATTTGATACATTTCTTTAAGCTTTAAAGTAATTATTGTAAATCCTGCCATAAATTCAGTCAATCGAGACTTACGAGCAGTGTCATGCCAATCTCTACATTCATTTCTTCTTGCAGTTACTTCATCCAATTCTTTGATCTTCTCATTGTATTGTTCAACCTAAGAAAATTGTCAAATAGCCATCATTAAATCATTTCAGATGTGGAAATCATTTTTAAAATGATAGTTATATTACAAAATCTTACTTAGTACACCTTGTAATATAATTAGTAACTTTCATAGCTAGAATGACATACAAGGAAAACAACTGTCTACTACCTCCACTGCATGTGGAAAATGACAATTTATAATAATTTCACTGTATTACAAAAAATATAATGCTCCTTAAAAATCAGAAATTTTTATTTGAATAAAAGCTGGCTAATATTTTTCACAAATATGTTCAATATACAAGTTAGAACATAAATAACACACACACACCCTTGAACATGAAAAAGTTTCACTTATTTCCTTCAAAGTAGTCTCTTCATACTTATTCCTAATTCATAAATTTTTGGATACATTCCTAAAAAAATTCCTATTCTTAAAAACATCCTTCAAAATATCATCAGTGTCCTTGTACTGATTTCCATAACCAAACCAAATTTACTTTAGACTTGCATCATAAAGGTTTCATAGTGTATTAGTAGTTTTTGTCTATCAGGCAGCTGGGTAAATATTTACTACATACTGTGAAGTTGATTTTATGTGGTCATATGTATCATCTTTGAAGAAACATAATATTTATCTAATATAGGATATCAAGCACCTGGAGTTAGCGAATTCCAGGGACACTGTATTTGTTTAATGTTTATATTTGTTCTTACCCTGCACTGTGTTCAGTTTTAGAATATTAAAGTTATTATTTTTTTTATTTAATTAACAACGTAAATAAAATTTAATTTGGTTTTTTACCCATTTTTTGTGAGAAGAGTCAATCGTGTTCTGCATATTTTAAAACTGTACTTTTGTTGATTGGTTTTTGTAATGCGGAAGTTAAGAAAATGTATCTGTTATTGTGTTTTCTGTGCGGTTAATGATAAAACAAGTAATGTAAAGAACCTGTTATGAAATTTTAACTAAAAGTAAAATTTGGTTTGATTAAAAAAAAAAAGAAGTAACTGTGTAAGATACATGTAAATTTGCTTTCATAGTTGCATTGTTACAGGAAAGTAAAAATTCTACAAAACCTTTTTTTAACAATTCTGATAAAGAAAAAAGGTAGATTCAACACATGCTTGCTACTTTGTTACCAATGGATTAAGTGGTTAAATAATAATCAACAAAACTTGAGTCAGTTCCATTTAAATTTACATAAAGTTTCAGATATGTTTTATACTAGGTGGTTGGAGTTGCTTTGTTTAATCCCTTCTAGCCTGGATCCCCTTATTAGATGCATGTATCCTATAATTTCTCTGCTGCTTGCATTTGGAATGTTCAATTCTAAAGCAAATAATGCTGTTCAAAAGATTTCTTTGTAAATAATGTTTGTTATTCCTTCTGAAGCTAAAATATATAGACTATCAGGGTTAGTGATGCGAGAGCAAGTGATGTACAGTTGAGCATGTGAGAAACAGCTGGTCCTTAGATTGACACCAATGGCCTTCATCATCTTCCCATGCAATTTTTTGATTGTCACAGCGAAGCAACAAATACTCACAGGAAACTGTACTTGTTTAAATTGAAACAGAATATTATTGGGAATAAATAGTATACACAGTATAAACAACATTATCCCATGCTACATGCCATTAAAATTTCTTCCCAATTAAATGTTTCTGTAATTTTATCACTTTGAATTGAGTTCCATTGCATAACTTTAGAAGAGTAAGCATAAATGAGACACTAACTTTCAAGGTGATTTGACATACAGGAAGGCTGTATACAGCATTTGGAAATTCAGAGAATAGAATTCAGATATTCTACCGGGTAATTAGATGCATCTTCTTGATTAACTACGGTGTTTATTGATGTGTATATCACTTTTCATTTCCTTAAATTGCAGAAAGAATGCTATTGCTGATTGCAGCTGCTTGGTCGTTTTTATGTTAAAAGAACTTGTTCGCACATCTAAGAATTCCTTTGATGTAGTATTTGTGCCACATACTAATTATATTGTCACTGTTATGAGATACTGGACAAACATGAGTTTCATTACTGTCTAATTCTAAAGGGATCTTGAACATTGTGTGTACTGTTTTGCCAGCAGGTAGTGGTGTGGCAGTGATCCCAGAAGATGCTACTGCAAGTGCTATTTCACCATTTCTCCTCACCTCTGCCAGAGTAGCTGTCGTGAGAAAATGTTTTTTGGTCCCACCAGAAGTGTCTAAAAAAAACTTTTCCCTTCATACTGATTTACACTTTGAAGGGCAGTGTCATAAATCTGCCTTTGTGAAGTGAAATTATGGAGAAAGACATTAATGATGTCAGCCATCACACCTGGACTGTTGTTTGTTTTAGCAGTCGATTCACGTGAGGTTGATTGAGCGGTTGCCTTCAGAATAATGCCTGTAAGAGATCTTCTGATGAAGAATACTGATATTTGTCCCATAACTCCAGTGGATTTGAGAATCTGCAGAATATCAGCATGATACTCAAAAAAAGTTAAATACAACTGGGACTGTCACTGATACCTAGAGAGCCTTGTTCCCAGTATTGATCACAGTGAAGTAGACGATGTGCCCTGCAGGCTGCATGAAATATGGAATACATAACATCATCAACTGTCTTCAAAAACACAAATGAGGTTGGGCTCCAAACCATGTGCAATAATATGCATAAATAATAACACTTGCTACTGTTAGGATGCACTGTATACACTAACTAGTGCACTGTCTAAACACAAATGGAAAGCCTTGCACTGGGCAACTGTGTTGGCATCAATTAAATACACCTCTTTATTTATCATATGTATAATCGGACGATACTTCATCGTATGTCACAAGTTTCTATGAATTGGGTATTCACACAAAACCTGAAAAATGCTAAGAGTGATGTACGTCTTGTGTTTTCAACATGCTCTCTCTCTCTCTTATATTATTGGGATTAAAATAAATCTCCTGGCCATTTTCCAAATGAATATCCAGATGCATGACCATTGGATGCTGATCATATATAAAGCCAGGATCCATCAAACCACTTCTGACATACATATGTAGCAACCACATTGGTATTCATTCACTTTGTCTCACCAACCTCCTGTAATGCAAATGTAGCTAGGTCGCTACCTCTATTTACATACTTGCAGATATACTTAAATTGACTTGTTGCTGGTGGATGATTCCATACTGACATGGGTTTGGAATGTCCTGGAAAATACTGGTCAGTACGGGTCAACCTCTATCATCTGCTCATACATGTTAACCTCAGCAATGAAAATGAACAACTCTCAGTGGGTGATTGGCAGCGATATGATGGGTCATCTTCAAAAGTAAACATTACAACTTATGACTTTTTCAATTTTGTTGGGCCAGATTTTTTCTTTCACCCACAAAAGTATGTGTGCTTGGGGGCGAGCCATGTTTTTGGCCATCCAACTGAATATATTTAGCATTGGATTGCTCCAAACACTTTCTCTTTTGTAAGAAGGTTCATCAGGCACTTTAACTTTAAATGAAACATCTGACAGATCAGGACATGCCTGTTCTATGGCTTCTGTCAGATGGGTTTTGTGGTGATGATAAATATATTCAGTCTACCATTTTTTCGCACATAGCAAAAAGCATCCTGCATGTGTTCGTGCATACTTTATGGGCTTCCTATGAATGTAGAAGAGAATTACCATCCTGCCTACATGTTTTGTTGATTTTAGTCCTTCTGTATAATGTCCTTTGAATCAGTATAGTTTTCCAATTGTAGCTTTTTATTATTGGTTTGAATAAATATCAAACACTCTGTTTCAATTTTTACCATACTGATATACTTTTTCTTTTATGACTTTTTTTTAAAAATATGCTTGAAAGGTTTTTTGCAAAACGATTATTTATGTAAAATCAGATGTATGATAAAAGAGTTGTGTTGGAAAATTTTAAAATCTGTATTACATTTTTTATTTTTAGAAGGGTAACTTAAGAGAAATGTAAAGGAATATCATTTGACAATGTAACAGAAAAGATCTTTACAGAATTAGTGTTGATTAGATTGACATTCTGGATGCTAAGTCATAACCTGTTAAAAGAATTTCAAGCAGGTTTTCATAAAGATTATTTAATGATTGATAATGTTTCATATTAACTAGTTTTACTAAGGAAAAACTAGGCATATGGCAAAAAATAATTATCTTTTTTATAAAACCTATATGCTACATTTGTTCATATCAACTGTCATGTTTTATTTTTTGAATTATATGAGTTAAAAAAGTCAACTTTTCAGCACGTTAATGAATGTGCAGTAAAGCCTGTATAGTAGTTTGTTGTATCTATATGGAATTTGGAAAGAAAGTCAAACAGTTTTGAAACTTCCATTGATCTTAAAAAGGGTGCATATTAAACTCTTTATATTTTCTCTTTTTATGAATGACCTAAAAAATGAGTAGATGGGCGTTTGGTTTTTCATAATTTCTTCTCTACTATCTATCCCTATATTAAATAGCAACAATAAATATGGCATTATCATTCTTTGGTATAGCTAGATAAAACACTTGATAATTTTCTATTTGTTTAATAAAAGAAGATATTTTACTATTTATGTGCTTCTACCCCTCAAGTTTGACTAAACTTCTGCTCTGAGTATCTGAATAAATGTCAATCTTACACTCATACTAAAATTAAAATGAAATCAAATAATACTGACTGTAGATTCTATTTTAGCAAAAGTTTTAATTAATTTAGAACAATTAATATCAGTGAACACTATTTTTTAAACAATATGTTCTAACTTTACCTTTTTATTATATTCATCAATAACCGTTAGGTTTGGTTTTTTCTTACTCAAATTATCTTCTAAAGTAGCAATTTTGAAAGCAAGATTTTGACTATCTATTGATAACAACTGTTCTTCAGTTAATTCATCCAAGACTTCTGGTTCTGATTCATTTGGAATTTTATGTAATTTTAATTTTTTCATCTGAAAATATCAACAATAAAAACAAAATCAACTTTTATTAAGCCTAGAAACATATTTTACATATGTTCTTGTTTTACTGAAAATTGACAGTAACTGAACTTAACAACAGAATAAAATGTGTTCTCCATAGGTGGTACAATGTGGTAAAATGAAGAATTGAATAAAAACCCATAACTTAACTTACAACTTATAATCCATTAGCAAAGTACATATGAAGGCAACAGTACAAATTCGTTATTTCCAGGTTGTAAATAAATAACTTATTAGCATCTTTTATTACCAAATCTTTTTACAATATAATCAAAATGTCTTGTTAATTTAATCAATCAGTTATTTATTACTTAAAAGATTTATGTCTACAGCAAGAAGTTGTTCTCAGCAAACAATTAAATAAAAGAACCACTTAAGGTGCAAATTAACAAAAAGAAAATCTGAAATAAAGTAGAACTTCTTTACATTACACAAATAAAAAGAAAATGGAAAACCTTATAAAAATAACACATTTCAAATTACACTAATGTTGCATTTTTTAATAATTATCAAAAACAATTTAAAAAAAATTAAATCTTCATTGTAAAGCTCCAGAGACAAAATAAAAAACATGCTTTATCTTAATTCTATATACTAGGGAAAGATTAATAAAAAACTTTACACAATCATAATAAAAATGAACAAGATCCTTTTATTGCTTAAAAAAATGTCCTACTTTGATTAAAATAATGTCTTATGCTTTTATTAACTGTAGCAGAAGACTTCCCACTTGAAACTTTAATTTGTGCTGTTAACTTCACTTTAAAAAACTTACAAATAACATTTACGTAATGATTGAATTATTTAATTATTCATGTTCCCAAGGACACAGCAATGTATAATATGGATTGAAAGAAAACCAATTGCAGCATTGATATCCTTGCTAAAACAATTATAATAAACGCCTACATAACTTCTACGCCAACTTAACTTCTTTTACTCAAGTAGTTAACTTAGTTCTTGTGAATCCCAAACATGCTCTACCGTCATGGAGAACATGTTCCTAAAAAGATTCACTGAATCAATAGAAAATTTTGTCTTTGAAATGTAAAAAACGCTCTATTAACCTGCTGCAACAAATTCTCTCAAGTTATTTTTCATAGATATCTACTTAAACCAGAATTCTTTTTACTTTACTAAAAATCTTTGCTTTAATTTGAGAGTATGCAGTCTTCAGGAGCACATACTAATTCAAAGTAAAAATAGGAAAATTTAAAAGTATTAAACAAATTTTTTGATGAAAATAGTTCAATGCACAAATTTCAGAGGCATACAAGAATACAGCAAAAATCAATCTATTATAAAGAGCCATTTTTGATTCCCATGAGTTCAGATTTATATATTGAGAAATTATTAAAAACTACTGGGATTGCTACCAAACACTTGGAAATAAAAACATTACAAGCCAATTTAAACTTTTAAGAAGATAAGGGTAAATCCAAGTATGTAAAATTATCAAAATCTTTAAAGAAGTTCCATTAAAAGTAGAACTATTAATTTCTTGATAAAACATACTCTATTAAGTGGAACTATTACCATTCTTCCAGTAATGACATCTTTTACAGCAATCAGCTAACAATGATATTTTAATTAAACATCATAAAAAGAGCAGGTCAATATGGCTAAATCATTACAATATAAAATTAAAAAGTAGATTATTTATGTTAACCCCGCTGGTTCTACTATTTCTAAAAAACGTCTACAGATCGTAGATAAAAGTAAAAACAAAGCAATTAACTTCTCACTTCCCTATATTTATTTGACTGTACATAAGTTGATCTACAAAATCTTCACCCATGTCTCAAAGATTATCCTTACTAACTTCAGAATCCAAAAATTTAGACCACAAAATATAACAAATCTGAGTCAAGTTCCTTAAAAATCAACAAAAATGACCAAAACTTGGCTCCCTAATAATCTAAGTTAAATGTTAATTGAGAAACGCAAAAGAAAAATGGCATCAACACAATCCTTTAGGAACAAAATACAAACAGTGTGAAGTATTCCACTGGATTCTATCCACATAATAAGGCACTAATTTAATGTTTATGAAATTTTTACCTCTACCTCCATAAAACTCCAAAACGTGTAGAATTTCCCACATTTCAGAATTCAAATTTTATTATTTTTTTTAAAACTTCTTTTTCCTGATGAATTAATCTTTTATGATCAGTTTTTTCTTTTAAAAACTAACCTGATAATTCAAAACCAAATGCTTCTTACATTAGCTATAAATTGAATTAAAATTTTAATAATTCCCACCTTCCTGGCTATCATCTCATTAGTTGTAATAAAATTACAATCAGGATGTTCAGAGAATAATTACAATTCAGACTAGTCCTTAGTGTTCAAAGTTCAAAGAATTTTTTGAAGATTTGCATAAGATGACAGGCATACATCTCTGAGAATTAATTACCAGTAGGAGAGGTTTTGCATATAGCTAGAGGCCAAAGAAAAAGGTATGACGGCAAAGAAACATCACAAACTTTAAATTATAGAAAACAGACATTACTAAAAGGTTAACCCGGGTAGATCTATAATATTCACTTTGTAGGGATCGATAAAATTATATCAACCAGGGGCATCACCAAGAGACTATATTATATAGAGTGTGTCATGAAGTTCTCCTGAGACTTTCATAACCTATTCTACTTGTGAAAATAATGGAAAAAGTTTTATAAACAATACATCCTAAAATGCTTTGTTTGCAAGTTACATCTAATGAAAGATTTCGTTCTGACTTTAGCTTCCTTGGTGAAATGAGATCATGCTGAAATTTTTAGGACCTTAATTATGGAACAGAATTAATAATTTCTTACGGTTTTTGATCTGAAAAATCAAATAAAATAGGTCCCAGAACCATATCTGCCGTAGTTTTTCAGAAATCTGGGGTGAAAACAAATAAATTTGTGGTAAAAAACCCTGTTTTTTTTTTTTTTGTTTAATGTGCAATAACTTTGTTAAATGGGAAATAAATACATAAAAATTTTAACAAAACTTGTAGAGAATTTAATTCTACACAAAATAGTGTACGACAAGTTGAATAAAACAAAGTGAAGTTAGAAATATTTGAATTTTATTTAGAACATTACTACCTTTGTCAGAAAAGTACTTATTTAATGTAAACAAAAACCAAATTCTTCTTTAGTGATGTGAAAAATTTGTAAAAACAAAATTTACTGTTAAAAAATTTAAACAAAAACTGGAAATTATACAATTGTAAACAGAAATTACTTAGAAAAATCTTTTTTATTAATGACAGAAACAGAATAAGTTATTTAAAAAATTAATTCAAAATTGGCCATAAATTGACCGCTAATCAACAATCTACAATAATACATTAGTGTTTAAAACCGTTCTGTAAGGTACATTAAGTATATTGGATACTGTGAACTGTGCTGCCATTAGCAGTTTTCTGTGAATTTTAGTTTGAACATGATCAGTTTTCCATTGAAATAATGCCATACATTTTACAACAGAGGAATATGCTGATATGACATTCATTTTGGGTGTGTGTAATGGTAATGCATCTGCTGCAGTAGAATATGAAATATGTTTTCCGAATCACAGGATTCCAGATCCTGAAATAATAGTGCAACTTTTCAAAATCTTCAGCAAACTGGTTCACAACCTAGTCATCATACCATCTAAAAATGATCTGTCCAACACGATGCTGTTGTTGATGAGATTATTATCGATCTAGTTCAGTGCAGTCCAGGTGCCAGTACATGAAGTCTTTCTAAATGGATTAAAGAGCACTTAAACAAAACAAGTTTTATCATCGTCATAAACAGCCAGTTCAACATCTACACCCAAGAGACTATCCACTTCACTTGCAGTTTTACAACTGGTGGAATACAAATTGACAACTCTACATGTATGTTTTGTTTACAGACAAGGAAAATTTTACTTGAGATGGCTTCAACAACTAATGAAATGAGCATACATGGGCAGAAGTAAATCCTCATGAAATGGTGGAAAGCAATTTGAACATAAATTTAACGTCAATGAATAGTGAGGCCTTCTTCACAATCAGCTGTTTTGACTGTTCATATTACCTGGCTGCTTAAACACTGAGGGTCAACTTGCACTTTCTATAAGAAGAATTGCTGTAGCTGCTTGAAGATCTTCCTCTGGTGCTGAGAGGCAAAGTATACTTCCAACACAATGGCATGCCTCCCCACTTCTTTTGTGGGTCAGTCCACTTGAAGTGAACCAAGGGTGGTTGCTAGACTAATTCAAAAAAGTTGAAACTTACCCACTTGTTTCCTAGATGTCTCAGGTACTTAAAACTAATTTTTTAAAATTTTATTTAAGCAGTTTACCTGTGGTGGCCAATTTTGTTATGGTGCGCACTTCTATTTTTGATTGTAAGGGTTTACAGAAAAAAATCATAACTAAAAAACTATTGGTCCTGGAAGGATGAAACAAATAGCAATTTATTTATATTTTCTCAAAGTAAAAGACTGGTCCAGAAGTTTATTTATGTATCTCACTTCTTTCTATGAGAAAATTATCAATAAAAATGAACATGAAAAACTGTGAAATCTCACTTTTGGTAATTTTTTCAAGAGTCCAGGTTGGCATACACAGTTTGAATTATTTTTTTATATGTTGGTATATGTTACTTTTACCATAAATAATATTAACAGTGATATACTTATCCCTACATTTTCATGAATTTTTGGAAACTAATTTCTGTAAAATAATTCAAATTTTGGCTTCAAACTCTGATGGGGCTGGTGATAAAAATCTCAAATTTGCACAACTTACAGCATTTTTGTAGATGTTTAAGGCAAATAAAAAAGTTTCTTGTGTATTGTACTAATAAAAATGTTATAACTTCTCAAAAAATGCATTCAAAAAACAACATATATGAAAAACCTGTTAAAGGCGATACTATTTTGACTCACTAAATAAATGTTCGAAGGGGGTTTCTTGTCTACTTGGCACTTTAATATTTTTATACTTATTACTATAGTTGAAACTGACTTATTTGAACCATTCAACTGCAGTGTTATGTTATAACAGACGCTTGAAATCATTTCATCATCAGGGGAATTCACGTGGCAATATGCTCATTTATACTTCCTGCATCATTTAGCTTTGCCGTCACAGACTGATCAGTGACCAGTTCACATCTTTACAGAGTGTCTCAGATTTCATCCTGTGTTTGAAAGTGATTATTAAATAAATAACTTTTACTTAATATTATATTTGCAAATTTTTAAATCTGTTAAATTTTACATTATTTTCAAGTAATTTCACATAAAACAATGGAAGAACAATGTTTCATAGGAATTTATGTGAATGAAGAGTATCATAAAACAGTGGTATAATACAGTGCCAAAAGAACTCATTAAAATTTGTAAATTTAGTGATGAAAACTAACAACTTATTTTTTTACATGTTAATTCAGATGTCACTAGTGTTTGTAAATATCTTGAAAAAAGGTTTTTGGTCAAAATCCAGTCACCTGAATGGACAGTTCTGTTGTGACCCTTTAGAACTCATAAAAAAAAAAATCAAGAAAAACTTAAGACAATAATATTAGAAAAAGCTCTTAAAGAACATATTATTCCAAGTTAAAATTTAGTTCTTGGAAAGTCTTTTTGTGTTAACTGTTTCAGTGGTAGATACTAGCCTCAAAAATGACGATGTGCAGGTTTATTTTTGCCATCCAGCTGCTGGACTATGTACATCATTTCAAAAGTCTCAACAAGACAAAGTATGTGTACTGATCTGCAAGTCCTTAGAAAGTTGAACCACTTGAACTAACTACAGTGACCGGGTCATTCTCACACAATTTCAAGAGAATTATCAGAAGAGATATCACAGCTATTGGTTAACCACACTAAATAATAAACTTTCACTGCTACAAAAACAGGCTATTTCACTTAAGAATAATTAAAATTTTACTACAATTTATTTTTTCTTTGATAGTATTTACAAAAATAAATCCTAATATAAAAATAAAAATGAATTCTTGAAAAAATATGTAGGCTACTCATTGAAATCTCAGTTTGGGTAAGTTTTACAAGCATTTTTGAATCAAAATTGTATTAGGTTACTGGTATTGCTTAAGTTATCATTAAATTACGACCTATAATTAATAATTTAAAAAACAAACTATTTTTAAAAATACTGAAAATGTCAACTTCAACATCATAGAGGCTAAATGTAAAAAAATGTAAAATGCAAAGAAGACAAGAAACCCCCTTGGAGTGTGTATTCAATGTCAAAATTCAACTTTTAACAGGTTTTTCATGATTTTTGAGATGTTATAACTTTTTTATTACAATATACAAGAAACTTTTTTATTTTCTATAAAAATCTACAAAAACACTGCTATTTGAGCAAATTTGAGATTTTTATTATCAGCCCCATCAGCATTATTTGAAGCCAAAATTTCAATTTTTTTAAAAAGTTATCCAATAATTCATAAAAATTTAGGGGTAAGTATATCATCACCATTAATATTATTTACTACCAGACTTGGCAATGCTTTGCTATTGCTAGATTTGAGTATATACATATATTAAATGAACACAATTGAAAGTTTGATAAATTAACAAAATGAACATTACAGAACTTCACAAAATTTAACTTTTCCCTCTTCCCATTTTTCTTTTTACCATATTCCCTTTACCCCATTCCCCCTTTTCCTTTCCCTTTCCATTTCATTTTCCCATTTATCTTTCTGCCCTTTCCTTTTTTATTCTTTCTCCTTTCCCCTTTTTTCATTTTCTCCTATTTCCCTTTCTCCCTTTTTCCCCACCCATAAATCGGTCCAGTAGTTTTTTAGTCTATAGTGGACACAACATCGGAAACATTGAAATAGAATCATAAAATACTTAGTATAGTGTGTGTTGCTTTTACATCCAACATACAACACTGTTTTTTTAAAAAAAAAAAAACAAAAAAAACATGTTTTTACCTGAACAGGTGTGACATCTTAACCTAAATAGTAGGAATATAAAAACAAGTGCATATTCAAATCCAACACTGTGTCAAAATTTTAAAGCAATCGGTGAAGAACTTTCGGAGATTTAATATTTTGAACCAATGAACATTTACATTTTTATTAATATAGATGGTAAAACCACTAACATAAATCTACATATAAAAAAATAATTCAAACTGTGTATGCCAACCTGCCTCTTGAAAAAAATTACCAAAAGTGAAATTTCACTGTTTTTCATGTTTAACACTTTGTTGATAATTCTCTCCTGGAGAAAGAAGAGAGGTAGGTAAGTATACCACTAGATCAGTCTTTTACCTTGAAAAAAACATTATTAAATTGCTTTTTGTTTCATCCTTCCAGGACCAATAGTTTTTTATTTATGACTTTTTCCGTAAACCCTTACAATCACAAAAATATGTGTGCACCATAACAAAAATGGCCACAACAGGTGAACTGCTTAAATAAAAAATTTTAAATAATAGTTTTAAGGTTTTAAGGTCCTGAAGCATGTAGGAAACAAGTGGGTAGTATCAATTATTTTTTGAATTGGTCAAAAAACCAGCTAATGTTTTATTGGTACACTTCAAATAGACTGACCCTTGTGCCATTTCCACTCACTTAAATCATCATTTCCCTGAGAAATGGATCATCAGTCGTGGAGGTCCACATTTCTGCTCACCAAGAACATCTGATCTAACAACACCTTTAGATTTTTATGTCTGGGGGTGGGTGAAAAATATTGTACACAAAACAAAAATACATTCCAGTGAGGAATTAATTGTCTACATTACAGATGTGGCTATACAATTTTACTATACTGGTACTTATAATGCACTTTGGTCTAATTCAACTTATCATCTTACACTATTTTGTTCAGAATTAAATTTTCTACAAATTTTGTTTATAAGTTTTATGTGTATGTTACACATTTAACAAAGTTATTGTACATCAAACATAAACAACAGGGGTTTTTTATCCCAATTTATTGATTTTCACCCCAGATCTCTCAAATACTGCACATACGATTCTAGGAAGTATCTTTTATTTGATCTTTCATGTCAAAAACTATAAGAAATCACAAAATTCTGCTTCTTACATAATGTCCTAAAAATTTCAGTAAGACCTCATTTCAACAGGGTAGCTGAAATCCGAGCAAAATCTTTCATTAGCTGTAACAAGCAAACAAAGCATTTTGAGCATGTTTATATGAACTTTTTCTGTTATTTTTCACGTGCAGAATAGGATGAAGTCCCAGAAGAACTTTGTAATACATTATGTATAAGATAAATCTAACCTCTTCTGTATATTGCATCAGTCTACGACCCTTTAGTGTTATCTCCTTGAGTCTCAACAACATATGAACCAATAAAAATATAATTATCTAGGTTACTACTACACCCAGCCTAATATTAAAATTACGAGACAGAATAATTCTATAACAATTTAAAACTATAATATAGTTTTCTGATAAATTTATACAATAGTTTACATAACTAGTGTATTTTCCAGTAGTTTATGCAATGTGTTACGATGAACTATACAATAACATAAAAATTCAAACATTGCTAAAATATGTGAAACCAAAGAGTAAATAATCACAGAGTTGACAGCTGTGACAATTTGGTTTATACACTTTTTTTTTGTTACTAATATCATTCTTTGATGTGGTTTAATGTTCAAGCTTGAAGGCTACAAAATCTCTCTGAATGGATTTCATATTATTGCTTATTTTTTCCAGCTGAGCAATATCAATGATAAATGAATGAATATGATCTCTTCCTTCTTCCTCTTGTTGACCAGCCCCAGAAGACATCAAATGATCTATGTATATCTGGTATCTGGATGCATAAAAATACCACTCAAACCACTACGGTTCTGTACATAACATTTTTTAATGGATGTTTTAGGAATGCACAGAGCAACAACAAAATTTGTGTCATAGCTGCTTTCACTTACATAGATTTATTTTGACAGCACACAGCAAATGTTATGGACTAACAGTGATTTAACGTCCTTAAGACCATAACTAGTGATAAATTTTGAGTGTATGGGTACAACCCAGAAATCAAAATTCAATTGTCACAATGGAATTCACTTTCATCCAAAAGCTGAAGAAAGCAATTCAAGTAAAGAGCGTAAAGTGATTTGATGCTTTTCTGCAACTGTGGAGTTGTGTATCATTTTCATGATGCAATTTGACGCAAGAGGCTAGATCTGTATGAATCATACAAATGGAACTTGGATCATAATAAGCACTTTCCTATTTATCACATCTAATCCAAGATTTTTTGGTCAAACATGAAATAACTTAGGTTTCCAGAGCTTCTTTCTCATCAGACAGGTACCTTGTGATTTTTTATTGTTCTCCGAGCTAAATATGTTACTAAAAGGGTACTGATCTGAGAGCCAGAAGAACATAACGAAGAATATGACAGAGCTGGAAGTTATCGCAAAAGGGGACGGTGAAAAATGGAAGGTCCAGGGGTAAAGTCTAGCTAGTCACTTTGAAGAACTAATTTTTTTTTTCATGGCTTATGATCAGACTTTTTGAATGGGTACAACTAAAACTACGCCCTATAGTGGTCATCACCCTTGGGGATACAATTAACATTACCTTCTTTACCTCTTTTTTTCTTTATGATGTTTGTTACAGAATTCTGTTCAATTTCTGATTAAAAATCTTTAAATAACATTAATCTAATGATATCTAATAACATTTATTTAGATCTGTCATTATGTATTATAAAAATGTTTAAAAGTCATACAATATTAAATAAATATTCTAACTAGCCAATCAGGGCTTGGCTTGCTTCACTCACTCAACCATTTGCCAGGAGGCTCTGCTTCCTGGACCCTTGATGACTATCCTCATGTTTGTGAGAATATTAATTTTACAGAAATAATGTAAAAGAAACATTATTGTGTAGAGAGAATATATAGAATTTAGTAGAAATGTAACGTTTAACTCTAGCCATATTGATAACTGGGAGTTGGCTTGGGGATGCCGTCTTCTTCGTTTAGTCTTGCGTGTGTTTGGACAGTGGCCAGTCCAGCTGCTGCTATTAGCGCAGAGTGGACCCCCATGATGCATGCCAATGACTCTTTCCTGCTAAATAAAGAATCTATTTTCTCTGTCATATATTAACTAATAATCCCTTTCTTTTATTAGTAAAAAATAAAATTAATAAATAATAATAAGTAAATATAAAAAAAGATAATCTATAATTAGAAATTAAATAATCTGTAAATTAATTGACAATGGACTGCTTTTAGCAGGAGAGTCACTGTGCACAGCTGCCTGGCGCACCACCACTGGTCCACTCTGTGCCAATAACAGCTAAAATAAAAATGTGAGTACATACAGCAAAGAAAGACCCACACACAATCCTTTTTTATAGAGTGATTACACAGCAGAAAGTAAACATTCTGTTATCATATTCATGCTTCAAAGACTGAAAAATCTTAAACTAGAAAAAAAATTTATAAAGAATAAATTTATTATTTATGTAATCCAAAACTAAATGTATTAATCAAAATAAAAACTATAATTATTATTTAATTTTTATGACAATAAATTTAAAGTAACTTTTTTTTAATTTGGGCATAATATACATCACTTAAACCAAATAGTGACTAAAGAATATTTAATAAAAATATCATTTACAAAATACAGACCCCCCCCCCCTGCCAATTCAGAAATAGAATAATGTAAAATATATTCAATGCAGTTACATAGGGATAATATAAGAACTAAATTTTATAAAATTATATTGACAGCAATACAATTCTTGGAAGAACATTATTAAAAATGTTTGAAGATACATGTATATATATATAGTCACAGAATAGATCAAGAAATTAAACTCAATGCATATAAAAAGAAGATATGAATACTACAGAAAGAGGTTTTAACTGTAAGAAAAAATTAATAAAATTAAATAATCCTTTTTGACAATGAAAATATTAAACTATATAAAAAATACATTTTCTTATCTAACAATGTTATAGAAAAATATTATAATACTAGTAAACACATAAATAAATATCATAAAAATATCACACACACACACACACACACACACACATACACCTAATAAATTATTATTTAAGTAGCCTACCTCTTGTTTTATTCTTGGTATTTTATCCTTCTGCTCCTTTATCTCATCTTCAAGGCCATCAATCTTCTGATCTTCCATAAGTTTTTGTGCTTTTAATTTATTTTCTTCTTTTGATATATTGCCCAATGACTTTATCAATGTTCTCTTTTCATCCTCCTTCTCTTCTATGCCATTCTAAAAAAAACAAGATAAAAATTAAATAATTTATATTTATTTATTTCATTGTTACATAACAGGAATTCAGGACAATACCAGTTTGTCAGGTTACATGTAAGTATTAGGAATACAAACATTTTAAACAAAAAAAATACAAAAACAAGTGCAATAAATTAAAACATGTGATAAATAAATTACACTAATCTTCATAAAACACAAAAACAATAATTTACAAAATGATTCAGCCATTCAAAATATCCTTCACAAAATAGTACCTACTATTCAAAAGATAGTTAAAAAAATAAATTCCCAAAACTATGAATAATTTATTTTTTTGTATATCCAGAAAGGTAGTTATAGAAACACATAAAAGTGCATGAAGTAGCGAACTTACAAGCTAGTTCTACAAATTAGCTAATAAAGAGTAGATTTTCCATGTATTGTGGTGCTGAAGTAACTGTTAAATGAATTTGACAAAAAAATAACAAATAACTGTAGGAGATTATCTAGGGACATTCATATGACTATGATTTTCTTTTGGATTTGAAAGAAGTGGTAGATCTCTAATGAACTAAACGGCGTACCATGTAAAACACAACCCGTTGATATCAGTCTTTTAATAAAAAAGGTACTTTATTAAATTAAATATTTTACTTCCAAATTTTCAATACTTTAAATTAAGAGTAAATGCTGGAAGTGGCTGCCATCTTCATGAATATACGCTTCCACCCTTTTCACTGCATTTCTTGCAACTGTTTTCAGAGTCTGCGGGTTAATAGTTAAAACAGGTTGTTCGAAATTGAACTTTAGTTATTCAAGTGTTTGTGGTTTGTTGCTGCAGGCTTTTCCTTTGAGGAAACTCCAAAGAAAAAAATCTCGAAATCTTGGTGGCCATAAGCCACAACCAATAACGCTATCACCATTAATGAAATTATAAGTTGAATGTGGGTAGTGTGATGTACTGTCATGTTGGAACCAGCAGTATCAATCTTCCTTTTACAAGAATGCAATGAACTACAATAAAGTATTCTGATATCATTCTACAGTAATGGTGTACTTGAAGAAAAGACCAGTAATTTCTTTTCATGATATTGCATACCGTATGTCCAACTTCTGCAGGTGCAATTGTTTTTCATGATACGCATGAGGATTTTCAGCATTCCACATCCTACTGTTATAGCTGTTTACGTATCCATTCAGATGAAACCACGTCTTGTCTGTGAAAAAAAAAAACATGTCCATAACATGAATCTATGAAACCAATGACAATATCCTAGCTATTTTTCTTTGTCTGTTTGAATTTGATATGGTCATAAGTTTGACTTTTTGTTGCCTGATGAACGGTTGATTTTGGTAAATTAATTTCAGCTGACAAGCGTCTAATTGATTTTTTTGACAAGGCAGTTAATCGCTATTTGATTTCAGCGACTATATCTGCATTCAACACTGTCATTGATCTTTTGTGTTCCTTGTTATTAACAGAGCTCTTTAAATTCAGCCACTAACCTCAAGACTGATGTCTTGTTAGGTGTTGGTTTATCATGGTACTTATGGCAAAACATTCTCGCATTGCAACTACTGATTGCATGCTGAAGTATGACACAAGAATAAAAAACACGTTAATCTTGTGAAAACGCCATTTTCTCTCTAATAATGCACTAAGCATTATGATCGTTTTGTTATGGCTATCAGTAGCAGTCTACATCGCGCGATGTTCAGTTGTTGGACGAGTCCATTCCAGTAAAACTTAAGGGAGTTGAGCAGTTAATTCAATTATAAAAGGCTGATTGGTGGGTTTGCATTTTATACGGGACACCTTGTACCTAAGAATATAATTCATTAGTCAAAGAAGACCTATCGTAGAAAATTAAAAATTTTCTATAAACTACCTTAATTAAACTGAACAAGAAAAATTAATGTTATTTCAATTAATCAATATTAGAGAATAAATTTAAGATCATCTTTATAACATGTTCCATAAAAAGAACTGGAGAAAGTTTGCAGTGATAGTGTCATCAATGAACATTACCCATTCCCATTACATAGTCAAAGAGGTAATTTAGATATTACAAAATTAAGAAATTTTCTATGTTTCCATATAGTATGTTTTCACAATTCTTGAAGGAATTGTGATATACTACATAAATTATGATTCATAGCTGCTCCAAAAAAGTTTATTCATCAAAACACTCTGATATAGATCAACACTCTGATATAACAAGATAAGGTTCACTTCACTCAACAGCTAATTCTTTAAAAACAAATTAATGTATTTTTAATACATTAAAAATTTGCACTTTTCAAACAGCAGCTTATAATCTACATAATCAAAAACCCTGGCAAGTTACAGAAACACTCATTACAAACTGTAATCTCCCAATTGCATCAGAAATTTCACCTACAAATTAAAAAGTAGCATTAGAAGTTCCTTCAAAAACTAAACTTGTGAGGGTGTAAAATATTATTTAATTCTGAGTATTCAATGAGATGATTTAAGACAACTTCTTCAAATACTTTTGAAATGGCAGGTAATACTGCAACAGGCAGTATCAACAAGCTTGGTCGAGTGCCTTTTTACATAAGATTGTAACTAAAGACCAAAAAAGACTAAAATTTTATGTTACCTTAAATAATAAGTTTGAACATTAATAAGCATTTTCGCAAGTTTTTTAATAATAAATGAGAATATTCCATCATAACCTTATGTCCTAAACGAACTAAAACTTTGTATTACTTTGATATCAACCTCAGTAATTGGGCTCTGAAAACATAAAACTAGGTTGGACACTCTTTAGGAAACTTATATTCTTAATGTAAGCAATAAATTGAAAATCTTTACAAAACATACATTCTCTACTCATTCTGTTTTTCTAATTTTGAAAACCTGAATGCTAGCAATAACCTAGTTAATTTAGATTATTAGAATGAGAATTAATACCCTGTCTGATAAAACAGAAAACTAAATAATTTGATCTGTAAAAAGTCTAAATGAGTCTCTTTCATAAACATCCCTCTGGAAAAAAGCAGCTGTGATGGGGATCAAGAGCTGTGTTATATGATCAAACTTATGATAACAATCACATTGTACCAGGAGGGATTAAAGTAATGTAATAAAAATGGTCTTTAATGAACAGAAACCATTTAAAATAACATAGACTCTAAGTACAATATAATGAAAGTATAAATATTTTATCTGATCAAGTAAAAGTTTACCTAAATGTGAAACAAACACACATCACTAACTTTTATACTAATAAGCAGTTTTTATAATTATTACACCATATATATATATATATATATATAGGTGTCACCAGAGTTTGACACTTGCTGCCAAAAGCTTTACTGTATATCCACTAATCTAAAAACATCTCCTAACAGTTCTCAGAATCCACGTAATTTTACTTTTTACAGTCTGTTTGCAAAAATTACTGTTGTGAATAGATGTTAAATACAATTTCAATTAAAATAATACTTCATTTATTATCATTATAATTGTATTAACTATTATTAATAGCAGAATATTATTACCTAGTGTTTTAGAATATCATATGCTGCAAATCTACATAAAATGTGATATTTTAAGAAATAATAAATCAATGCAGACAAGAAATAATCTATAAATATTTCCTGTGAAGTGAAACAATTGGGCATTAAAATAAATCATCTCTCTAAACGACCTGACAAACATTGCTTATATCGATAGCAAGGCATTATATACAAATTGTTTTTATATAATAATTTTCTTAGATTAATATAAACTGATAGCTACAAAATAATACTTTCTGTTGTTGCTTTTGCATAGAGTGTATTTACTGGCGCTGCTTTCTGCTTTTACTTTCCTGCCATCATAGCTCTAAGAGTTATGTTGCAAGAAGTAAAGTATGGTATCAGTCAAAAAATGGGGGATTTTTTTTTGTATTTCAACATTTCATGACCCAGGGACCCCAAAAACAAAAAAAAGGTGGGGATAATGTTTGTATTACATATATATGTATGTATGTATGTATAAAGCTTAACAAACATACATATGCGTACTTATATGTTTAAAGCACAATTTTTGACCGGAAAAGCCGATTTTGATGAAATTTTGTGTAGAGAATTATGTATATTGAGCAATTTGTTGGTAAAATGTTGGGGTCAATATGTCCAGTGGATGGGGTACATAGTTATTTGGGGTAAATTTTCTGAAAATTTTACAAACATAACCCCACTTTATATTGTTCAGTACATGTGTGCATGATTTACTTACCAAACAAGTTTTATAAAAAAAATTTATCCAACCTTTCTCCCCTTCCCAAAATTCTCTTTTATTTATTGGTTATTTTTTAAACAAATTTTTTTTGCCTTCCCAGGCATAGTAGTAGGCAAGTGATAAAAAAAATATGAGGTAATATTAGGGGCGGGGGAGCTGATAAAAATGTTAAAATATAATTTTTTTAATTTTTAAAACTTTTTCGGTTATTTAAATTTTAACATTAAATTTTCCTACTATTCATGACATTTGAGAGTATAGCCCAAACTTTGTTCTTTTTTGGGACTTTGTCTTCCATGATACTGCAGAAGTCATTGGTTCAAACTTTAATCCATTATAGCTTAGTATCAATAAGCTGTAGCTTATTATTGCAAGCTGTTTTCAATTGACGTTTCACAAAGGATGCATTATCAGGATTGATAACATGTTCCATGAAAGTTGGCTGAGTGCAAGTTTCCTTAGGAGGAACGGGCCTTTTCTGAGACCAGGATGAGTAGGAACCCAGCTGAAACTGACAAGTCTACTCGGGCAATGCCTACAGCAAAGGCAAAAGCTAAGCTAATAAATCATGATTTATTAACTGATGTAAATGTTATTTACATCGGTGGCATCCCAACGATGCCAGGCTTATTACTGTGAGATGTAAAAAGTCAGAGGGCAATAGATGACTCCCATTAAAGCTCATCAGGGCTAGGAATGGGAGGGGTGGCAACCGGAACATCACTAGGCGGGTGTCTTCCTCTACGGGGTTGGGATGACAAGTCACTACAGCTGCTGAGAGTAGAGACAGATTTATGAATGTCTGCAATTATCAGATGAGAGTGAACATGTTACTTACTGCTTATTAGCACTTATTAAATCACAGCATACCAAACTTAAACATGGAGTCCATCTATGATATAATGAAGGATTAAAAATGCGGCAAAGAATTCCATACTAAACAACTGTGTTGATGAGGCAGATCAAAATTAAAACTTTTACTGTCCACAAAGAATATACAATAGTCATTTTTGTTCAGACCCATCACTGTAAACCAATAAATAAAGTTTGCTTGGAAAACAAGTTTGCAAAATTAATTCTTTTGTCTCTTTGAATTCAAAAAGAGAATCTTTTTCATGCATCAAGTGATTAATATCATTTTTTATGCTAGTTTAACTGAAGGTGACAGTGACTTGGTGAGTCTCCATGGTGAAAAAGTGCATGAGGTGTAAAGAAATTACAACAGGTAGTTTGAAACCAAACATAGAAAATATACACTAAGCTTAAACACACATTGGAACAGTTAAGTAGGGACAGCCAATATATCAGTCATGAAGCTTGTAATCCTGACATATTTAAACTAATCTTGTAACTGCCAGAGAAACAAACACTATCTCCTAAAATGCTTACAACCGAGTAAGATTGGAATGCACCAATAACAAACGTGAGAAAGTTGTAGTAGATAAAATTTAATTTCTAAGAACTTATC
Organism: Lycorma delicatula; assembly: GCF_047948215.1. Taxonomy (NCBI): domain Eukaryota; kingdom Metazoa; phylum Arthropoda; class Insecta; order Hemiptera; family Fulgoridae; genus Lycorma; species Lycorma delicatula. The sequence continues at coordinate 258,693,339 of NC_134455.1, read as the reverse complement.
ATCTGATGGAGTAAACTACTTAGCCATAATTCAACTGAGACTTTACTATGGCTCTGTGAAATTTAATCATATATATATTGAACTGTGCATTAACAACCATTACTAACCTTACACAACTTTTAAATAATGAATTTTGATTTCCCTTAATTATTTAGTTATGCCAAGCCTTCATCACCAACAGACCTATAAATTTTGCAAGTCTTTTTTCATTCATATGCAAGAAAAGCATGTATATATTTTATTTATTGAGAATTTTAAACAGCATCTTAAATGCATGCTACTTATTGTTATAGCAAACATTACACTGAAGACTGCCTTGTGGAATACTGTTTTATAACTTCTTGAATACAGACATTTTGATTACAGAGGAATTATATAACAGATTGTCATACTGCCAGCTTCTGTTCATTCCTTCATGGTGTTTGCACATATTTTTCCCATACCTTCTCCCAAATGAAGAATTTAGGGTTTCATAAGACATTCTGTAATATACAGTAATGATATAATTTTATCAGTCAGTTTTCTTTTATTTATCAATTCCTACTCTTGGTTCTTGAGGTTAAAAAAAAAATATATATATATATATATATATATAAATTTTAACCACTCATAACAGTAGAAAGTTCATAGCTCATTAATGAAACATACACAAGATTTCTTTAAATATTCAATCATACATCTCCACTAAAAAATGTGAACGTATTAAAACTATCTTTTTAATCCTACTAAGTAGTGTATGTATGCTTATATATGCAAGACCAGCCTAATGCATATAAACCAATAACTAATAAAGATATATAGTACTGTTACACATTAAGTTGCATACATGATAATTTTTCATATTGAATTTAGTATATTTTATTGACTCAAGATGTCAGCACAAATAAGTAAATTTTATTTCTGTACTGGTGTATTATTCCAAACGACCACATTTAGTTTGCAGCAATAATATAACACATCACACACAACGTATGTGACATATAACATGATGTTATGTAGGAAATTCAACCTGAAAATAATTTTCTTGGAAGAATTAAATTTGTATGCATCAAAATTAAAAATCTCCCACTATTCCCTACCTAGAATTTTAGCTAATAAAATTTTGTAACTTATTTTTTATTAGCAATTCAATTGAAAGAGTAAGAGTACTTCAGTTTGTTTTATGGCTTGTATACTTATTGTAGTAGTTTTTTTTACTTAAAAAATTGGTTAAGATATTCAGTACACGTCCTGATAAATTGAGCTTGCCACAAGAGAGCAATTATCATTTGTTACTTCAATTTTTGTTCATAAGCAAAAAAATAATATAAAGCAAACCAGAATTAAAGGTCACTTAAACCTGAAAATCTTTTTTATTTCATTGTTATATTGAAAATAATAATAGGAGGCCAAGTCCTTGGACAAAATCCCTTTAATTTATAAATATTAAATTTAATCCCCATCAATTTAAAGTGGTTAGTGGGAGCTGAAATTAAGCCTACCATCAAAATTTGTGTCATGGAATAGTTGAAACTGTGTTTTAAATAAATAAGGTTTTAATGTAATGAGATTCAAATTGAACTTCACTTGAAGGTGGTTTAAACACCTGCAACCACACAATGCATTTTGCTAGTTTAATATCATGTGATTAAACTGTTTAAATAAATATTTTAAATTCAATTACCGAAATGCTCTCGACCATTTCCAATAACTTGGCAGCTTCATTAGCCAATTCACCCTTGTCTAGATTCATCTTCCGCAGATTTTGTTCAGCCTCTTCAATTTCAGTTATCAAATTTTGTATTTCCTCTGCTGACTTTTTGGCATTTCTAAACATAAGAAAAAAATTAAAATTATGATAATGAATACATTAAATATTAAATAAATCAAATTAAACAATAAATAAAAGATATAATAAACCAATATCAGAAGTAATTCTCTATAACATCTGTTAAAAATAAATTTCTAAAAGTGAAAAATTACATATTAAAAATTTCAATGACATTGTGCTGTAAACAGCTTTCTAATCATTTTAATGATTCCCAAACAAGTAATGTCTTATTTAAAAATCCAGGTAGGATAATAAACCGTATCACTTACAACCTGCTTGTTCTGCAATAACTGGAACATCTCAAAGAGAAAGACAATACACAAGGTTTGATATAAAAAAACACAGAATTTTAATTTTTCTCAAAAAATCTTAATTTATTCATCAATATTGATTCTGTCACTTTCAAAGTACTTTAGATAAAATAAATTTATGCCAGTGCTTTTTCCAAGCTTCGGTGCACCTCTAGAACAAAATTTTTAATATGATGATTGGCTCCCTCAGCGATTCTGTCTTTATCTCTTCCACATTGGCTAAACATTTTCCTTTGAAGGTTCTTTTCAACTTTGGGAATAGGAAGAAATTACAGCTGGCCACATCTAGCAAATACAGAGGCTGAGGCATCATTACAGTGTTGTTTTTGGCCAAACATTTAAAAACAAGAGTGAAGTGTGAACAGGTGCATTATCGTAGTGCAAATGCCATCAACTGTTTTGCCACAAATCCAGGTGTTTTCTTCAGATTGCTTAATACAAACGGCATAGAACTTCCAGATAGTATTCATTACTGACCGTACAACCTGGTGGCAAGAACTCATGATACACTAAGCCGTTGAAATCGAAGAACACAGAACTTTAAACAAGAACAGAAATCAGAACCTTCACATTTAATCAAAATTGACAAACTTTTTTCGGTCTTGGCTCTTCAGGAAGCATCCATTGGGATAATTGGGCCTTAAATTTGAAGTAGTCAAAACATCTATGTTTCATCACCACTTATGAGTCATTTGAGGAGTTCTGGATCATCATTCACTTCATTCAGCACTCCTGAGCAATGCTCATCTGACACTGCTTTTAGTGAAAATTACACTTTGGAACAAATTTTGTTGCCACACATTTCATGCCCAAAACATCAGAAAAAATTGCTTGACATGAGACAAATGATATGCCAACATCATCAGCAACCTCTCGGATAGTGTTTTGATAACTGTCCATAATCATTTTCTTCACTTTTTCGACGTCATTGGTTGTTGATGTCCAGGGCACTCTTCATCTTCAATGTCTTCACAGCTCTCTTGGAAACATTTGTAGCATTTGTAAATGCTTGTTTTATTCATAAAGAAATCATCAAAAGCAATATTCAAAATTTCCAAGGCAGGGACTTTACTCCATTCTTAGTATTAAGCACTTTATTGTATTCTTAAAGTAAAATCTAATGCAATTCTTTGTTCCATTTTTTCTACAAGTTAAAAATCGCTGACCATACCAAAACATGTGTAACCTTTTCAATGGTCAACAATAAGCTAAGCATCCAATATGGCTAAAAATGTAAATATACATTAGGGACAAGAGTAACAATAAAAACAAATTAAGACAACTGGACTTATACAGACTGGGAAATTTAGAAATTCCAATTTTTTATCCTCAACGTAACAAATGGAGAAAAAACCATTCAAAAATTATTTGAAATTTCTCACAAGCTTTATAATACTCATTAGTTCTAAAAAAAATTAGTATTTTTTTAGTAAAAAAAAATACGTTTAGGTCAAGAAGTAGATTCGGTTATTGTTTTAAGTTGTAGTAAAATAAGTATGATTCACACTATAAAAAATTTTAAATAAATGTCAATTCTATGACCATGGACAAGATTAATTATGAAGTGAAACGAAATTTAATTAGATAAGAATAACGTACCAGAAAAATTAAACAAAAACCTTGAATCACACCCTCCCATATTATTAAAAAGTGCGGTATATGCTTCATTATTAATAATATAAATACTTCATTCCAATATAATCATCCAATGACAGTTTCAAATATGGCTACAGACTTTTAATTCAACAATGATGACAAGATCTGATTGATAACATCTTAACAATAAACTTGCTGGATCAACTAGATCTATATGAAAACACTGTATAATTAAGAATGTTGTTATTAACAACCATATGAAAAAAGAAAAAGTACATTAACAAATATATACTAGACAGATGATTGGCTAGACCAGTTTTATTCTTGGAAAGATTAAGTTTTCTAGAAAGTTTGTTTCTTCTTTTGTAATATTATAATAAACTGAAAAACTTCTCATATTACTTTTAATTTCTTACACTCACTGCACATAACTGAAAAAATCTGTCAAAAATACAAGTGAGAAGTACAAGACATATCAAGAAACTAGAAAAGCAATTTCAATATATACCTTTCAGCAGTTTTGATGCCGACTGTTAGCTTTGATAACTCTGATGTTATTTTATCCAACTTTTTATTAACATCTTCAAGTTTCCTTTGGGCAGCTTTCATTCTACCTCCTGTAGCATCGATTATCTTCTTATGTAGCTCATTGATTTTTGCTTCCACTACTCCAGCAGCCTGTTCAGCCTTATCAAGCTCTAAAATCATTTAGCCAAACAACAAATTCCATAGATATCAATGAGCTTTCCAATAATTCAATATGCATATTGTAATATCAATTCACACATACACACACACACAGATATATATATATATATACATATATTATTTTTCTAAATGATCATTTGAAGACCCATATCATCTCTGTACTAATAATTATTGTATGTATAAAATAGATTCGACACGATCTACCCAAAAAAAGAGTAGTATAGAATAAAATACCTTATTGTTTACACAATATCTACAAAAGTGCTTTTACAGTAACACACATCTTTAGTTGTACAATATTTATTTTTTGTAAAACATTTAATGTTAAATTACGTATTAAACTCAGAATTAAAAATTAAAGTATAATAAATTAAAATATAAAAATTAAAAATTTGGTTGCCACAAAAGGGCTTTTATAGATTGCATGAAAAAATATGGTTGGTGTTATTTTTTTATTCAATTCCGTACTTGGGTGGATCAAGTTGAATCTATTTTATATATATATATACACACACACACGAAGGTAAGTCAATTATTATCCGCAATTTAGTTATATTTTTGTTTATGTTGGTAGTACTGTCATGTTCTGTAGATGACACATGCGTGGTTTAATTGTTATGTCTGTGCAGGTTTGATGCTGCTAGGTTAGTTCCATTATCGCTGCCCTGCTGTTAACCATGGCTGTTCTGCTTTCTGTTTGCACCAAGAAGAGCAACCTTCAGTGATCCATTTTTTGTGGTCAGATGGTATATCAGGGGCCGAAATTCATTGAAAACTTTATGTACAGTACGGGAACAGTGTGTTGCCTCAGCGGAGTGTCTACAAATGGATTGAAAAATTCAAAAATGGTCGCACAAGTGTTATGCACAATGAAGGAGCCGGACAACCGTTTACCACCACAAATGAGGAAAACAATGAGTGTGTACGTGACATGGTTTTCTTAGACAGACGAGTAACTATTGATGAAGTGGCACATCGTCTACAAATTAGTCACGGTTCTGCCTACGAAATCATCCACAACAGACTTGGGTTTCATAAAGTCTGTGCAAGATGGGTTTCAAAACAACTCACACAGTTGCATAAACAAATGCGCTTGGACATCTGCCAAAAACATTTGGATCACTATGGTAATAAACAGGACTTCTTAGACAGAATCATCACTGGTGATGAAACACGGATCCATCATTACAAGCCAGAGAGTAAACGGCAGAGTATGGAATGGAAACATCCAAATTCGCCCTGCAAAAAGTTCACGACCCAACCATCCGCAGGAAAACTGATGCTTACGGTTTTTCGAGACTCACAAGACCCAGTACTGGAACATTATGAGGAATGGGGCATGACAGTAAACAGTGCGCGTTACAATGAGATGCTTACTGCCAAGCTGAAGCCTGCAATTCAAAGCAAACGACGAGGACTGCTGTCGAAAGGTGTTGTTGCACGACAATGCCCGTCCACATACTACTGCCAACACTGCTGAAACGCTCCAGAAACTCAACTTTGAAGTACTGGCTCATTTTCTGTATAGTCTTGATCTTGCCCCTTCTGACTACCACTTGTTTGGTCCATTCAAAGAGGCATTAAGGGGCCATCAATTTACCTCGGACAAAACAGTGAAAGAAGCAGTGCATTCCTGGCTCGCAGCTCAACCGAAAACCTTCTTTTATGAGGGCATTGGGAAGTTTGTGAAACGATGGACCAAGTGTGTTGAAATGCATGGGCACTATGTTGAAAAATGATGTACATGTAAGTTTCCTGTTTGTATTGCAATAAAATTTATAACTACATTGTGGATAATAATTGACTTACCCTCGTATATACAGGTAACTTAAAACTGTATAGCAATCTCTCGCGAACTGATTCTATAGCTAAAAATAGGAAAAGAAGTTCATATAAATATGGACTTGAAAACACATTGTAATCAAGTTACGTCTAGCAAAAGATTTTACCCAGATTTGGTTTCCCCAAGGAAATGAAGACTTCCTACAATTCTGGGAAGGTGAATTAAGGAGCAAATCAGTTGTTTCTTATGGTTTTTGATTGAAAAATAAAAAAAAAAATGGATCCCACAATTGTACCTCTATTAGTTTTAAAGATATCTGATGTAAAACACAAAAATTTAGGGTAAAAAATAACACGTTTTGGTTTAATATAAGAAAACTTTGTTAAATGGTTAATTACGTTGTATTTATTTTTCCAATTAGAAATTTAGAAAATTTAATTCTTAACAGATTCGTGTAAATTACTAGAGAAAAAATTGAATGCAGGATATTAGAATTTAACTTTATTAAAAACTTTGAATTGTGAAAAGTTTCAACAGCATGAAATATAGACATGATATTAATTTATGATAAAGTAAACAAGAATGTGGTCAGCAGTTCAATTATATCATGATCCTTATCCATATCAAAGAGCACCTGTTTGCAAAACTTTTGAAGCTGTCGAGAGACGACTTAAGAGAAATTGGCAGTTTTAAACCAAAACAAGTAAATACTGGTAGTCAACGAAGCGCAAGAAACCATAATAATGAACAAGCAATAATAAATGCTACACAATTATTCCCAACGACAAGCACCAGATGGGTATCACAGCATTTAAAAATTTCACAATCAACTGTATGGCGGGCACTTCATGAGGCACAGTTGTACCTGTTCCACGTAACACAGGTACAAGACTTATTATTGCAAGATCATAATAAACAGAAAATACTCTGCCAATGGTTAACTAGGGGTATGAAATTGCAATTTCCTTCATCGTATTCTGGTAACTGATGAAGTCATGCTTCACAAGAAATGGAACAGTAAATTTTCATTATACCCATATTTGGGTGGATGAAAACCCATATGAGACTGCGACAAGATATTTCCAGCATACATTTTCAGTTAATGTATGGTTTGGTGTTCTAGGTGAAAATTCGATTGGTTAATTTTTCTTATCAATGAGGCTTGCAAGAGAAGTGTACTTAAATGTTCTGGAAACAAACCTGCCCACTCTCTCGAGATATTTCTCAAGAAAACAGGTTAGAGATGTGGTTCATGCATGACAGGGCACCTCCTTATTTTTCTAATAAAGTAAGGAATCAGTTAAATAATACATACAGTAAACAACGGATTGGTCAAAACGAACCAGTGAAATGCAACTATGGAATTGCATAATAGAAGCTGCAGAAATTATTAAGAATACTCCTAACATTATGAGATGAGACACGCTAGAAAAGAATGGATTCGTTGAGGAAAATCATGAACTGAAAAAACTAGGGGCAGCTAGAAAGTAGCTAGCTCAAGCAGCTTTGAAAGTAATTAATAATGCCTCCACTAATTTTTAGTCATTTTTCTGTTGTTTTCAAAGTTAAATTACATTTTATGTTAAAAGCAGTTTCCAACCTGTGAACAAAATTAGTTAATTCATGGTGTTTTTTTTTTCACAATTCAGTCTGTTTTGTTTTTTAAATAAAGTTAAATTTCAATATCCTGTATTGAAAAGTAATTTACATGAATCTTTTCAAAATTAAATTTTCTAAATTTTTAATTGAAAAAATGCCCAAAAATGAGTATTCTTTACCGCCAATTTTTGTCTTTTATGTCAGATATTTTTAAACTAATGGAAGTACAGTTCTGGGATTCATTTTTTTAATATTTTCAAAAACCACAAGAAACAACTAAATTCGCCCTTACTTTACCTTCCCAGAATTTCAGTAAGTCTTACTTTCCCTGGGGGAACCAAAATCTGGGCGAAATCTTTCGCTAGCCGTAACTCACTAACAAGTGTTTTCAGGCTTATGTTTATAAAGAACTTTTTTTCTATTTTTAACTATAGAATCAGCTCCCGAGAGACTGTAGTATAGTTCTGAGTCACTTATGTGTGTGTATATATATATATTTTTTTTATTTTAATTATTTAACAATATTGTTTTTATTGTCATGTACAATCTATTTGTATATACAATTTAAAAAAGTACAAAAAATAAGAAGGTTTTAGAAAATATTCATAAAACTGGCAAGAAAAAACTGGAAGTGTGCTAAGTTAACCACCTGCTAATTTTTTTTTTTTAAAGCAATATGCTAAATAGTAGTTTTTCATATATGCAATTTAAAAAAACAGACTACAGATCCAAGAGAAGGAAATATAAATATGCAAGTACAATTTTATGTTTAAACAAAATTATATGTTAACATAAATGCATTTGTACAGTTGTATATAAGAATTTATTTATTTAATACCTCTTTCATAGTAACACAATACAGAAATATTGTGTCAACAGCACTCTGCAGCACTGCCAAGGCATCTGTACACAGTCAGGTGTACAATACAAAAAATAATACAAGAAATAAAAAATATAAAAAAAAAAATACAAAAACTTAAAAATAAAAATTATGTTAACCAATACAGTCAGTCACTAAAATATTCAAAAATGTTAAATAATCTGAATTCAAGTTCATATATATGGTATTTTGCAATTAATAATTAAAATGTAAGCCCAATAAAAAACTAAATGAATATTCTGCACCAGCTGAGCATATGCTTTTGTAAATTGTTCATAGATCTTGATTGAAAATCCAAATTCAAAAAAGTGTTTTAAATAAATATTCATACCCAATATGTCAACATAGTACTTTTTAAAATTAATTTTGGAGTTATTACATATTGATAGTTAACATTACACACTATAATATTTATTGATTATTTCAATTGTTAGTTGAATGATTTTTTCTTGATAGCTGCTATTTTGAAAAATTATCCTCTGAAATATGGATAGATGTTTTATCAAACGTCTAAAAGATGACTTCTGGTAGAGCTCATCAGGGCTAGGAATGGAGGGGCCTGATGTGGTGACTGGGATTGTCACAAGGAGGGTGGCTTTCCTATGAGTGTCAGGATGTGTCCTATACGAGTCAGAGTCAGGATTTCACAGGCTAGTATTGTAAATGAGGAACTCCAAGAAAATAATGTTGCTAATTTGAATAGTTCTGAGAAAGTGAAACCTATCTAGTTTAAATAATGAAAAAATCAGAAAAAAGGGTAGAAAGAGGAAAAATAAACAAAGCCAAGAGGGGAGGAAAAAATCTAAAATGCATAGAGAATATGAAACAAAAAAAAATTATTAATCTTGCTAACCTCAAATGTATTGAAAAAATTAATAATGATGAAAGACAAAATGCATGTATTTCATGCTTTTTACAACTTAAATTCATGGAATAAACACTTTTTGTAGCAGAGAATATTAGAGATGAACAGCAAAAAATTATATTCTGATAATGAATCTTGAAAAAGTTCTACTCATTGTATTACTCAAAGGATCATGAGGGAGAAAACATAGAAGTGTGCAAAAAACGTTTTCAAATGACTTTACAAGTTTTATCTGGAAGGATTGATAGGGTTTTGAAATGAGTTTGCCTGGATTTAATTTCATGTTTTGATAAGAGAGGTCTCCTCACCTCCACCTAATAAAACAGCAAATGAAAAACTTGAATTTGCTATAAATTTCATTAGTTCATTTCCTACATACTTGCATAAATCATACTGTACTACAACACAAAATCCGAACAAAACCTTCTTTGCTCCTGGATTATGTATGGCTAAGTTGTACAGGCTATATAATAAATACTACACTAAAAAAAAATGCAACAGTCTTTATCAGATCAAATATTTTAAAAAATGTAATATTGGATTTCATATCAACCTCAAAGATACTTGCCGATCATGTGATTCTAAAAAAAAACTTATGCTAGACGAAAGCCATCACATGAAGGTGGAAATGCAGTTGAATAAATATAATAATACTTTTAAGGATTTAGCTACAAAAAAATATAGCATAACTACTGTTTTTACTTTTGATTTTATGAAGATACTGCCAACACCTTTTCTAACCACAGATATTATGAAAGGCAAATATGGATTTATAATTTAAACGTTTAGACTCTAAAGTAAGTAATGGTTTTATGTACCATAAACTTTGAAATGAAACTCAAATATCCAGAGCGTCTTGTGAAATTGCCTCTTATCTATTACAATATTTAATAGAACTCTATGAAACAGCTGTGTGTTGGGAGTGATGCATGTAGAGGGCAAAATCAAAATATTTTTATTGCACTGTAGTGGCTGTATGTTGTACAAACTCAAACTGTTAAAGAGATCACGCATAATTTCTTTTTCTTCTGGTCACTACTATAATGACTGACAAAGACTTTGGCATCATTGAAAAAGCTAAACCAAATTATGGGGTCTACCTGCCTAGTCAGGTAGAGGCTAAACTGGATCAACCTTTTTGTGGTTATGAAATGAAATTGAATGATCTTAAGGACATTAAATCAATCCTGAAGGCCCAAATATGCACAGAAAAGATCCACAAGGTAATAAAATAAAGTGGTTTAAAGTATTAAGCTTTCACTATCAACAAGATGCACCATTTTCCATATTTCTCAAATACAGGTCAATATGAATATGAATAAGTATAAAGAACTTGAAGTGAAGAAAAATATTAAAGTGAGAATAAAAAATCTTGGTTCAGAGCACAACAGTTTACAGCAGCAAAGGTAAGAGAACTGAATCAAGTATATTGCAACTAAAAATAATTTATTTTACATAGCCATTTTTTGCGTTTAAAAAACTGCATTCTCACAATAAAATTAAAAAAAATTAATTTTTACAAATTACAGTTTTTGAAATATTTATTATTTCAAAATATGATAGCAAAAAACTATCAAAAGGAAAACCTTGTTATTTTTATATTACTACACCCCTATTATGTTATATTATTACCCCTACATGTTATTTTTATTGCTGTAAACCTAATTTTAACATCTACAGAAAAATAGATACTTATACATTTGATTTAAACACTTTCAATTAAGCTTAAAATATATTTTTTTCCTTTTACTACAATCTTTCATATATTAAGTTGTGCCCCTTATCTGTTCTAAAACAGTTTTCAGTTTTCCTTAATGTTTTAGGTCAATGACTTGCAAAGTCTACTGGAATTTATCCATCAGCATTTTCAGAAATTTTATATGAACCTTATGGCTTCAGAAAATAACACAGATAATGTAATTCTCAATGCCAAAAAAATGGATAAAAATGACAAAAATGATAATGTACAGTTAAGTTTCATAAAAGAAAAGAATATTGACTATTTTTACTGTATTACCAATATCTTTGCTATTCAATTAATTTTTATTTTGTACAAAATATAACAATTTCATTTTGTATTATATAATTGCGACTAGAACTTTTTTTTTTTTGTAACTTAAAACTTTTTAGTGTAGTGGAGTATGCCTTCATAGCTTGGACTAATGATATGGCAGAACAGACCAACTGTACTACAGTATGGACTAACCAGCTACTGTAAAACAAATTTTAGATTCTGATCAATCAACCAGGCACAAACAATTAGGAAAAAAATGTATTTTTATTTCTAAGAATTTCATATGTTTTAGTTATAACATATGATACTTACGTTTTTACTAATATCAGTCAGAATTTTCTATCGAGCCTAAATTTTCTATTGTTTCTCAAAATCATAGTTCAACGGGTGAATTCACTTTACCAAAATTACATTACTTATGTGTACAAATTTAAATCGTGTAACATTATTTATAAGATATATGTATTGAATTTTACACATGAGAATTTTGAAACTGAAATTTGTATCTTTAGGTGGCTTTGAGAGTATTTTGGAATTATTATTAATGTATTAAAAGAAAAGAAATCAGCATGCACTAAATATCTCAAGCCATCAATTACAAAAAATTAACAATTTTTGAACTGCTGTATTTAAAGAAGACTTTTTTATAGCAATCTTTCAATACTAGGATCTTGTAACTAAAATTCTCTTTTTTCAAAAGTTATAATGGGTTGTTTCTTCAAATTTTTGTTTGTTATTTTTTAAGTACTAAATTCTCTATTAATAAATAGTTTTTATTTTTTGTATATAAAATATACAGAATTTGTGTAACAACTGATATTATACAATAAAACACTATTGAAAGTGAAGTGAATGATTTTTTTGAATACATAAATGTGTGAAAAACAAGACACAAAAGCTTTTCAAGTTAACTGTTGCTAAGCCAAAACATCAATACTAGTTATTTTTCAGCTGCCATTTGTAGCATTTTATCTTTTTAACCTATACAGTGTGCTCTGTACAACACACATTAATTTGCTTACGATAATCTGGATTTAATTGCTTACAGACATTTGATGATAAAGACCCCAACTGTGAAAGAAAAAACCAAACCTGATTATTGCAAGACAATGTGCCTAATCCCACCTCTCTCAGAATGATAAGAGTTTTTGACAGAAAAACATTGAGATTATTTTATGCATTCTCCCAACTAACCCAATGTGCCTTTTTCTTCAAAATGACATTGAAGTTTCAAAACTTCAGGATGATTTTCATGTGCTACAAACTACAATGACCAACACATTTGCTAAAGCAACTGGATTAAACGTGCAAGCAGCAACTGCAGGCAGTACTGGTCAGCCTTCAGGAAAAGAACTTCTGATTTAGAGACATGAAAAAAAAAAGATGTTGGGATTGCCGTTTACAGTGGAGGAGACAATTTGAGAGAGTGATTGATAATTTTAAGTAAGCAAAGCTTACATGAATTTTTTTGAGATAATTTGGAAATTTTCTAATAACATTTTGTATAGATCTACAGAACAAAGTACACAATATGCATTTTTGAATACTCAAACACACACACACCCACACACATACAGAAGTAGAAAAAAAAACTTTTATCACAAATAACACAAAAAAATCTGATTTAAAATCTTTTTTACAAAAGGTTATACTAAAAATTACATAATACATAATAAAAATATAGTATTCATATATACATAAATGAAATACAACCTTACCAACAATTCTTCCCCAGTCATTTAACCATCCTCAGGAAAAGTTATTCTTCAATTTATATCATTAAAATTAAATTATGTAAAAAGTAAACTTAAATTATGTAAAAGTAAATCACAACCGGTCATCATAGTATAAAGTTAGTCGGGAAGAAGTTCGCAGTTGTTATGGGACCTTCATATATAATAACTTAATACATAAAAACTGCGATCTTCTTATATAACAGATATGACTAACTTTATACTATGATGACCGGTTGTGATTTACTTTTACATAATTTAAGTTTACTTTTTACATAATTTAATTTTAATGATATAAATTGAAGAATAACTTTTCCTGAGGAAGGTCGAATGACTGCTAGTACTAGAAAAGAGAGACAGCGAACAAATTGTTAATAAGGTTGTTATTTCATTTATTTTTATATAAATAATATTATATACCAATGTGCCATGTTTAAAAAACTTAATCTAAAAATATAGTAGTAATTAGTTATGTGATTAAACATTGAAAAACAAATTATACATTTTAGGACTTAGTGGTTACTTAGGTTAATTAGCTGTTAATTAGTAAATAGGTTAATTAGTTAATTGTGGTTAATTAGCTGAAAATGCAGTTACCACTTGCAAAAATATTAATACAAAGTGAAAAGATAAGAATAAGATATAAAAATATAACAAATATTATGTTCAAAGACACCTTTTCTGGAAGATTTAATGAGAGCTTCCATTTCCTTGACTCTGGCTTTATCAGGTTCAGCTGCTTTAACAGTTGTTTCTTGAGAACTCACTTGTTCTTGCAGTTGTGGCTCCTGTTCAGCAAGACTCTAGAGAAAAGAAGTTTCAGTGGTTTTATGATGTTAAAACAAAATTCCGAGTAAAATATTCAAATTTTTTATCGTTGTTACTGGTGAAAGATAATAAATAAATAAATCGGAAGTTATGAGGTTTGCAGTTAAGGTGACATTTCTATAAGATTTAGTCCATTTGTTGTCAAGCTGCTTTTTCTTTACACTTCACTATACAAAATACAATTTCAGCAGATGACAAACCTAGAGTTACAATTTAAAAAAGCAGTGGTTTTATAACAGATTCTTCTTTTGTTCCCAACATTAAACATGCCTTATTTAATTAAAAACAATCTAAATCATTAATTTGGTTATGTAGCGAGTCTAAAGTATTGATCCCCTTCTAATTTTGAAATGCTTCAAATGTAGTCTGAAATGGTCAGGAAAGTTTATGGGTCAATTACTCTACTCTGGGGAACAATAATGAAATGCTGCACCTTTTGTACAAAGTTTCTTGCAATATTTTGGAGATTCTCATAGATGAGTGGAGGGGAGTGTGGTGATTTACGATGAACAAGTCAGTCACTTCCAAGCAGTGCAAGCGCGTAATTGCTCTCCGTATCTTAAACTTTATAAACTAAACTTGTATACAATGATTTCAATAAGTCTTTTTGTGTTAATTAAATCTTTATTAAACTTAAAACGCTTAATTATTTGCTTAAACTAAACTTTTTGTGTGAGTCTTATCTCACCTTGCATTATCTACAATGTAAAATTTTTAAATAGCAACACCCATTATATTATACCTATTAAGATAGGGAAAAGTCTATATACAAAATTTACTTCATTCTGTACTTTCAAATTTTTACATCTAACTACAGCTTTTTATCTCATGTAGTTGCTTACTCAAATCATAGAGCCTGTCATGGGATAAAATCAAATATAATAAAGCGTTTAAAAATTAATAAAAATTTTACCTGCAACTGAACTCTACATTTTTTTGCTTCCATTGTCCAGTTTTCAATGTTCCTTTTACAAGTCACTATAGTATTTTCAAGTGCATTAGCACGGTCTCTTAATCTTTGTAATTTCCCTTCAAGATCTTGTACCAGTTTTTCTTTCTTCTGCATTTCTCCAGGAGTAACAGATACATCAGTCAAATTTGCAACAGAACATCCTATTCTCCCTCTCAGCTTTCGACGACCACCACCAGACATTGTACCTAATAGAAATTAAAAAAAGAAGAAATCAGAAACAGAAATTAAAATGATGTAACCCTGATTAAATTATATCATATCTGTGCACACCTGAAGCTCATAGCATGTTATAATCTGTTCCCCACACAATTAATTAAAACATTATGCCATTTTTTTTGCTTAGCATATTCTCATGCAAAGTCACCACAGAATTGATGTATATTATATATAAAGGTAATGTTATGTTTTCATCAACATTTTAAAATTAAAATACCGAAATAAAAATTGTAGGACACGGGGATGAAAAATTTCTTCCTAACTTTTAGTTGCTGCTATGAATTTCAAGTTCATCTACACACAAAATCATCACTTATAGTTTAATATAATAGCAATAATTAGTGCTCAGGCTTATAAAATGTAATTTGTATTTTCTCAACCCCTTATGATCAAAATTCAACCTTTTTTAATTGTGGTTTTTTAATATGTGGTTTTCAGTCTTGTTCGCAGGGATTTGTATGTAACAAATGCACAAAATCAAGTTGGTCATACTGTTAAAGTATTTTAATGCAGCTGAACTGTGGAAAATAATTTTTTTTAATTTACCGGTTATATTTTAGTACATCATATTAAACATGAACCTACAACATACTATAACACCATGAATGCATATATCTACATGCAGACTCAAGTACAAAATACTTAATTTAAACTACACACAGCACTAGTCAACTGTTTAACTAAAATGAAATTATTCACTTTTGTATACTTCTTGCAACCAATAAAAAATTTATACATTTTGTAAAATATATTCACTAAATGGTGTTTCTTTTTAACAATCTAATATTTGTTTTTTTTTTCAAATCAACACATTTTCCACTTATTTAAAATTAAAAGGTTTTCATACAGGTATTAAAGAAACATGATTTCTGAATTAAACGTGGTATATGACATCAACATTTATGACAACAGTATGTTAATTCATAGACTAAGTTGCAATGTAGAGGTAAACAAGTTTAATAACATCAACTTAAATCTGCAGTAAAAAATGGAAGAATTTTTAATAAAATGTTTAAGTATCAGAAACTGGAGCCAGAATACCTACAAAGCAGAAAATATTTTTAATTGTTAAACAGACAGGCTCTGTTTGCCCTGATAAAAACAAAGATTCTGTTTCTACTAGCCTGTTCTAATTTGCAACGTTTCATGGTTCTATGATATCAAATCCTATGGTCTCCTCTTAGCTTACATAAACATATTGACACACCTATTGTGTCAAACAATACAGTTTACGTGCATACCAAGTTATGGCGTCTTTGTTTACTATGGGGATATTCAATTTAATTCAACAAATGATCAGTGCATCACTATTTTTGATTTTGATAATATTTGGTATATGATAACTACCCACCTTGTAGTGGTCAAAAAAATTTTTTTATATTTAAAAAAATTTTTTTTCTTGAATAATAAACTTTTTTCTAACTTATCAATAGGAAAAAACAAGACATTTTCATCACTTTTTCCATGAGCTGTAGCAATTATTTTACATGGTACAGAGGATGAAAAAGAGCTTTTTGTAAAGAGTAAAGATAGAACTTCATCTTAGTATACTCAAAATTCATTTTGTTACATAATCAAATCTTGTAATGTTTACTGAAGTTACGTTTACAAATTGTATTTTTTTAATTTTGGGTCCACAATAAATAATGAAAGGTCTAGGGTAACAGGCCTGTTACAGGGACCTTCATTTAAAAAAAAATTACCACCAAATCGTAAGATTTTAAAAATGTCTCATTTTTAGGGCCCCCAAAACCCCAATGGTACAGGTGGCAAAAATCTGCAATGTTTATTACAGTAAATATAAGTACATAAGTAAATAAGTACTTTTCATGTACTTTAAAAACTATATAAAATTTATACTGTTACTCAAAGGAGTTGCCAAGTAATGAAGCCAATGAAACCACTAAAAACACTGTTCCTTCTAACCGTGACCAATGTATCCAAAAAATTCACATGTATTTTTTCAGATAATAATGTAGGCCTACTATATAAAATATTTTGTTATGTCAGAAACACTTGATTGTTGACTATCCTTTGAAGGCTTGCTTTAGTCACGGTCCTGAGTCCCTTTTTACAGTTGCACCAATATCATCACATGGTCCTTTATCATGGTATGAGGAAAAAAATGCCATTCAGTTGCAATTTCAAAATCTTCTTGATGGTAGCACAAATTTATGAAATTTTTTTGTTTTTATACTGGGCTGAGGAGCCATCAGAAAAATAAAAAATTGTTTAACTTGAGGCAACAGTGTTTTTACTTTATTTATTGCTTTTGGAAGCAGAATGATGTAGTATTGTACTTCAAGTACTCGCTAATCACACAGTAGCTTTGTAATTTTCCTTCAATTTTATAATATATAAGAAATAGATGTACTGTGGCATAAGTTTTTGACCAGTGATATGACTAGACTTCATCCCGTATCAGAAAAGGAAAATTCTGAGAGAAGTCTCCCATTACAAACATTCACCCTCCAACAAGTTTTCCTTTTTAATGTTCATGAAATTAGATTGTTTCTTTGCAATAGAATGACGCTTTTTTAGATTATTTAAATTTTCAGTAAGTTTATCCAGTACCCTTGAAATAGAAGAATTTGAGTAGTTAGTTCACAACGGTCAACAGAAACCCTTTGATAATTTCAGAATCAAAGTTATCCCAGCTCTCTTGCAGTAATCTGAGCACTGCATTAGTGCCTGGACATTTTTCACACCATAACAGCAAGCACGTTTCATTTTCTACATCACATAACATACCAAGATTGAAAGGAGAATTTTGTAATCAAATTTCATTTTTTGAGCAGATAACATGAGTTTTACATTTTGGTGGGTGACACACACACACAAACAGAGCAAGTATCTGACCCACCAGCCAGAACACAAAATTTAGCTCTTAAATCAACAAATTTTGAGAAACTAATTTTTAAATTATGGTTTTCTTTGAAGGCTGTATACAATTCTGTAAAGATACATACGAGAAGCCTTTTTTTAATATTAATTTTCTTCCCGTCAGCTTGTCTTACAGACACAACCCGTCTTGCCCAGCATCACTCAGCTGTGCTCATCATCTGGTAAAAATCTTGGAAACATTTCATTTTCATCAATTATGTGACTGGGTTTCTTTTTGCCGATTTGTGGCAAAATTCCACTAGTTTTAAATAATTGTTTGGACAGGCTAAATACTGACTAACGCTAAACTCATTTTGAATTTTTTTAATGCTCCAGCTGCTTGGTAACAAACTTAAAATATTAATTTTCCCTGGGTTGATGTAACTGTTTCCATTTTATCCTTTATTTTAATGATTAATTCTTCATATTCCTTACCTAAATCAGCATAATTTTGTGGTACTAAACTGGTTTCTTCTGTGGAAATATTTAAATCAAAGGAATCATTTAATTTACTGGTAACTGACTCAGCTATTTTTGTAACTTTATTTTTTAAAATTGGTTGCTTTGCGCTGCTTGATAATTTTTGAACCATAATGGGGACAATGCCAAGTGCTAAACAAGCTTTATTCACCGACTTGACTGTAACACATTGAGGCTCAAATATATCTTGACATTCTGGTTCGCTTTCTGTATCACCTTGTGGTTTTTGTATTTTGTTTAAGCATTTTGTACATAATGCTCTGCCTGGAATTAATCTTAAATTTAGATTGTTTGTTGAAAGTGTCAAAAATATTTCTTGAAGAGATTTCTTAACCGGGTTAGTGTGACAGCTAAACGGGTCAAAGCAACTTTTCCCATTAATATGAAAATATTTAGATAAATATTAAGTTTTATGAAAAGAACAGATATTTTTTGTTTCAGTACATACACTTAAAGAAATCAATGTTATTTGCTGTTCAGTAAACTGTAAAATATCATGCAATACTGAAGATCTATTGTAAGTCAATTTGTGATGTACTGTTTCAGTGTGAATGCCACTTGAACAATCAATAATCCTTTTTTATAAAATGCAA
Source organism: Lycorma delicatula (assembly GCF_047948215.1). Lineage (NCBI taxonomy): Eukaryota > Metazoa > Arthropoda > Insecta > Hemiptera > Fulgoridae > Lycorma > Lycorma delicatula. The sequence continues at coordinate 258,674,067 of NC_134455.1, read as the reverse complement.
GGGTTCTTACAATAATAATACAGTTAGTATAAATTATAAAACTACCAAGTGCACCTCACTTGTCTTATCCCAGTTTCTCTACAGCTAAAATAAAAATTTCTCTAATTAATAAAATTATTTTATAAACAAGTGTACATTACCTAATCACAGTATTAACACTAGCAACAATACAACACATACCACATTGAAATCAAAACAGTAACTGAGCCTTCTACAATGTTTAAATTCAGGATTACGCAAACATTCATGTCATACTTTAAGTAACAAACTATCTCATTATAGACATAACAAAATATTTTATATAGTAGGCTTACATTAATTTATCTGAAAAAATACATGCTGTGAATTTTTTGGATACATTATTCACGGTTAGAAGGAACAGTGTTTTTAGCGGTTTTGATGGCTTCATTACTCATCAACCCCTTTGAGTAACTAAATAAATTTTAAATTGTTTTAAAATACATAAAAAGTACTTACTGCTGTAAAAATTTCAGATTTTTTCCACCTGTCCCAAATGTGAGTTTTGGGCCCCAAAAATGAGACATTTTGAAACTTTTATGATTTGGCACCCATTTTTTTCTTTAATGAAGGACACTCAGTAACAGTCCAATTTTTTTTTTAATAAGTACTACTAGTACCTAAGAGTTAAAAAGTAAAAAAAAAGTATGTTACCCTAAGCCACCATTATTTATTTTGGGCCCAAAATTTGAAAAAAAAAAAACAACAATTTGTAAACATAACTTCAGTAAACATTACAAGATTTGGTTATGTAACAAAATTGATTTTGAGTACACTAAGATGAAGTTCCATCTTTCTCTTTCCAAAAAGCCCTTTTTGACCTCTGTATGATGTAAAAATAAGAATGCTATAGATCATGGAAAAAATGACAAAAATAGTTATTTTCACCTGTTGGCAAGTTAGAAAATAATCTATTATTGAAGAAAAAATATTTTTTGGCCACTACTACATGGTGGATTGTTATCAAATATCATCAAAATCAAAAATAGTGATGCAATAAAAGTTTAAAAAATTTGTTGAATTAAAACTGAATACCCCTATGTTTAGTCTATGACCATAGCTGTTTGCAATACTAGTTCTTCAAACACCGATTAAAAGAATATAATAATTACTATGGGATTTAAAAGTGGTGGAAGGAAAGTGAAGGCAACTGTCTCTGATTCAGGTTCAACTTTAATCGAACTATAACAGAATTGGTTTGTTTCATTTTAAATGATTAGAATCATAAGCATACTGAATCATCCAATCACAATGCAGTGTGTAATTGTAGTGTGCTGATTCTGCACACTGAGTGTAATACTGCTTAGCTTCTGTACCTGAAAAAGAATGTACCGGGCGATTTAGCTGCGTATCAGTTTTGTGTTTGTATTACACATGTATCCAAACCAAAGTATCAGAACCCTACTACTTGTCACATCACTACTTCAAAGTAAAATGATGAAAACCTTGGAGAGAAGACTTTCAACAAGGATATAGCAATGGAGAGGACCAAAATTTGTAGTTCTAAGAATTGTAACTATAAAAAAAATTACAAATTTCTTCCAATAAATTTTATTTTATAAAACTTTCTTTTATTTTATTAATTTTCAGTTTTCTTCAGTAACGTATTGAATTTGTGTTATGCAATTTTCATTACTATGTTTTTAATTTGCTTTGTGTTAAAATTAGCCAAGCGACTGGCTGAAGTATTGACTGTAACAGTTAATTTAAAAATTAATTCCTTGAATGGATAATATAAAGCTGGACTCCACAATCTTCATCAGTATTTTCAGAGAATATGAATTTTACAACAGAAATTCATCAGCAGCAATAGGATCTTGGGTAAAAATTTCTCAATTTTAGATTATTTGCATTAATGAAAAGTAATCAGATATCTCTGATAACATTACTTCATTGTAATATTTATATTATATTTTAATATAATATTTTTACATATCATTCTTTTTCCATCTCCTTTTATCATTAAACTTTAGGATAAATAAATTATTTAAATCTTTAATATAACTGCAGGAACATAATGTGTAGCTGAACTATTCATGGAAACTAAATAGATATGAAACTGTGCCTTTATTATTTTGTTTCACAGCAAACATTATTGTACATTATCATATACATCAAATTTAAATTGTGTAAGGGAGCCGCCACTTTGAATCTGGCCAAGATACCAGATTTTTGGAAACTTAATTAGTTGTCAAGAGCAGGTGTTGAATAAACATCAAGTTAATTGATTTTTCTCTTTCATGAAGTTGTTGGCAGGACAAGTTTATCTGGCCGTTTCAAACACATTAACTTCAGAAACATAACTAACTTTACTTAGAAATGGATATCATACAAAACTAGTAATGAAGTAATTATATAGAGTACTAACCTGACGGTTCAATTATTTCACCATCAAGGGTAACAACCCTGTGTCTTACAGAACCATATGCAATGCGACTGGCTTGTTCCAAATTTTCTGCAACTAATGTATTCCTCAATGCATAATAAAATGCTGGACGTACTCTGTCATCTGCCACCTTGATTAAATCAAATAATCGTGGTACGTTCTCAGGCCTTAAACAAATGCCTAAAGTTAGTACAATTCAAAGTATAGATTACAGAAAAACTTACTTTAAATTAGATCATAAAAATTTAACTTTTTTCTAAAGAATTCATAATCATTTTCCAAAAAAAAATTATGTATAAATAATTAGAATTACTCTTATATATTCAGTAATTTAAAAAAAAAATTGATGTGGACACCACATGACTTCCCTGTACGCCTATTAAATTACATATACATTTTTAAAAGTACATAAAAATTTTATTTCATTAATAACTTATGATTTTTTCAATTTGTTTTTATTGTTATTGAATTATTTATTGTAAATTTTTTTTACAATCAGAGGTTAATAATTATTAATAAATATTTGAATTAAAAAAAAAAGGAAGAAGTCATATTTGAACTGATGTGGCCTTCCCTTGTACGATTCAATATTTCATTAATTAAAATATTATTTGGCTATAACTCTGGAACCAATGAAAGTAGGTACTACTTTTGATGATATATCATTGAAAAGCTTTCATTGAGGGCTTATTACTGCAGTTAGAAAAAAATCCAAAATCTAAATTTTTTGGATTCTGGGCTTTTTTGGACACTTTTGGTCCAGTCAATTACAATCAAAAGAGGAGGTGCACAACTAGACATTACAACAGTCCTAAATCCAAAATTTCAACATCCTATGGCTATCATTTTTTAGTTATGCAAGATACAAATACATATGTATGTACGTATAGGAATCACGTCGAAACTAGTCAAAATATATTCAGGGATGATTAAATGGGTATTTTCATTGAATTCTGAAAATCAAAATTTTTCACAATCACAATACTTATAATAAGAACATTTTGTTTGTAATGCTAGATTTTTTTTAACATAAAAGTTTAAATTTTTCAAAAAAAATGTAGCATTAGAAATTACTATTACTTGTAATATAATAATAATAATAATTATAATGCACTAAAATTAATGTTCTTATTTTTAAATTACTGTAAGTAAGAATAAATTATAATATTAAACAGAAGAAAATATTAATTTTCTTAGCTTCAGTTGTCATACTTCTATTACTTCTCAGATCTAATAAACATCTAATTTTAAAATTACACTAAGAACAAACATAGTTATATTATTAGTGGTGTATCCATAAATACAAGTAGTACTATAGAATACACTGAATTGGGCAATCTCCAGCCATTTTTTACCATGGGAAGCATGGTCACAAAGCTCAGTAGAGTGCAAAAGGCCATCTTTGTTTTTATGATTTCAATATCCACAAGTGTACCATATTTAACACAAGTATCTTTATTGTAAAATATAGTAACAGTCTATGTTATTTTAATAATGAAAAGGAAAGAAATATTACAGAATTATCATTAAAACAAACTGTACTGAAGGAGAGACTACTTCAAGTATTTCAAACCAGTTCTTCAAGCGCTACACAATGGTGTAACAGAATTTTCCTTAATTTTCTGACAAATCTATTGGATGTCATATAAAAAAATTGGTATTTAATGAGGAACAAAATCTTGTTGCCAAAATATGTTTTCAAATTTTTATCCCACATCCAAAGTTGTAATGACAGTTCCTTTAACATGTTCACAGTTATGAATCTTTTTTTTTGGTATATGTATTTGTGTTGAAATTGATTTCTGCATTTTTTTAGTTCATATAATTCTATATATTCGTTATTCATAAAAACATTTATTTTATCTAAGAAAACAAACACCTCTGCCAAGGAGTGTAAATTAAATTATCATCACAATAGTTTTTGAGAATGAGAAGCATTTTAGAATATGCGAAGTTGTCCTAAATCTGACCAAGGTTAAGTCCACTAACTCCCAGATGCAAAACAGATTTACTACCAATGTGCGATAAGGGTCAAGATACAATTTCTTAAGAGTAGTACAAAATTATTTTCCTGAAATACCATTAAAAGATGTTTAAATTAAACTTTTTATTTTTTTTTTCTCTGTCCTGAACTTCTTTACATCTTTTACTGAATTATCCTTCTCCTCTCACAATATCAAGAAAGTGTACCAGCTGACCAAGGATTTCTAGTTCACACAGATAGTTGGAAGTTTGCTGAAATATAAATGATTTGACATAATCTTCATGGATTGGAATAGCTAATGGTGGGTGCAGAAGAACGGGCTATCCCAAAGCAGCATATTAGCACTAGTACCTTTCAATATATATACCAATAACTAACCAATAAGCAAGGATTCAAACACTTCGTATACAGAGACAACCTAGTCATCACAGCACAGGGGGAAACACACCTCGAGGTTCAGCAGAAGCTGCAGAGGATACACTGAAAGAACTGGATGATACCAAGATAAGACCTAATCTTACCACAAGATAAGTATATGCATTCCACCTGAAGAATACAAAATCATGCTGCAAGTTAAAGATTACATAGAGAGGGCACAGGCAGTAACATAACGACAACCCAAAGTATCTATGTGAATCACCTTAGATTGAGTACTTACCTTTACAAAACATTGCAAAAATGTAAAGGCAAAGAGAGATGTGGAATAACCTACTAAGAAAACTGGTGTTTAAATGGGAAGCAAAGCCTAATGTAGTATGAACCACCGCTCTGCCTAAGGGTCTCAACAATTGTGCAAAATGAGGCTGCAGATATAAAGAAGTGGATACAGCACCTGCAAGTTAATCAATAGATGCCTAATATCAACACAGGTGGAAAATGTTTATGCAGCATGTACAATAGCACGGCCAGAAGTACACAGATAAGGAAAGGAAGAAGACAGTAACTGACATACATCACCCTATGTACGGGCATTAGACTAAAGCTGGTCCCCTGAAAGCCAGGGAAAGCTTCATCCCCAAATCAAAGCCACTGGAGGGGAGTGTGAAAACAGTGAGACTGAAAAGATGCAGAGCAGATACAACTACAATTTGCCCAATAAAAGAGGACATAGGTGCTGAAAGAAAACTGGAATTGTCCAAGTGGAAATCGTATGGACTGGTTGTGTCAGAACCGAGGTCAATTTGAAAAACATGGTGCCTAGCTGAAAGAGACAGAATCACCAACAACTATTCCACTGCATGCTTAATTTTTTTTTGGGGGTGAAAAACACTTTTGCATCATCATCCAGGTAAAAAAAATAACAATATCCAAGAATGGGCCTGGCCCATTCTTGGATATTTAAATAAGGTTAAAAGTAAGATGTAAACTAGGATTAAAACTAAAACAATAAAAGAAATGTAAACATTAGGAAAAAACATACAAGATGAATATAACAAAATAAAATCAAAATTTATGGTTGCTTAACATTAAATTTTTTTAAACATATTGATTCTTCTTAGAAGTAACAAAACCTGATCTAGTAGATTGTTATTATTTCCCAGGATGTGACGCAAGTCAATCAGTAATTTGAATTTGTGAATTAAGGCCGCTAAATGGAGTATATTTCGAGGAAGAGTATGTTTCATGGCTGAGCACTATGATTACTGATGAAGCCATACAACTGGTGGAGAAATAAAATCTGACAAGCAGTTTATGAAAAGAACTTGCATCATCATATGTCTCAGCCAGCAGAATTACCTTTTTTCTTTCCTGTTTAGCCAGTGGGAATCACCATCAGGGATTACTTCACAGGATGATATGTATGAGTGTAGGTGGAATATACTCTTGAAAAGTCTCAAGTCGATCATTTATGAGATGTGTGATTAATTGAAATTAACCACCAAAGAACACCGGTATCCACGATCTAGTATTCAAATCTGTATGAAAGTAACTGCCTTTACTAGGATTTAAACGTTGTAACTCTTGACTTCAAAATCAGCTGATTTGCAGACACGTTCACCACTAGACCAAGCCGGTGGGTTCAGCAGACTTACCTAGTCTGAATTGTTAGGTAAAAGTTTGGCTTCTGGTTCACCTTCATCTCTTCTTTTTTTCATAGTCAAGTCATTTAATTTTCTCCACCCTCCTATGTGCTAACATTTCAGTGCCTCTAAGCTTTTTTTTTGGTCTCTCTTCCTTAATATTCATGCTGACATCCTTACAGAAGAAAATTCCAAATATAACATTTGATTACACTTCTTCAAATCTAGTTCGAAATTATTTTTTTTTTTAATTTATTTCTTAGCTTCTGATATTCCTATTTTGACTTCCTTTTCATTTCTGCTATTTTCTATTATGTGCTTTGCAGACAAGCACCATTTTAACAGATTAATTCTTCCCCCTTTGTGTAGACATTTAGGCTTATTGAGAAATGTTCCAATAAGTTTGTTTTCAAAACATTCTTCATGATACCATATTCTGTCGTATACTTTTTATCTTTGAATCATCAGCTGACTATCCTGTGCTTCTTCTTCTAAAAATGTCATGTCTTATCTGCAAACATCTACAACTTACCTTCATTTCTCAATTGTCAACCCTTTCTTATTTTAAGGAATCTTTTATAGTTTCTTTAATGCACATATTTAATAAGGTATATAGTAATATACTTATTTAATGAGGTTACAGGAGTACCATTGTCATACTCTTATTCCTCTTAAACTACTCAATTTGAGGCATCCTTAGTTTTCATAGCTATATTATAATTCAGATTCTTTAATTTCTATTGTTAAACTTTTTAATACACACATTATAAAGGATGAATGAAGTAAGGCAAATATAAAAAAATGCACCGGCATAAGCAAGATCTATTAAGCAGAAAAGAAGTAAGCTAGTATCCAATATAGATGTATAAATCAGAAAGATTTTCTTAAAAATAATTGTAAGGAATGTAGCACTTCATAATAGAAAAACAATGAAAATAAAACAGAAAGAAAAATAATAGAGGATACCAAACTTATGTACAAACTTAGGTTGATAAAATACTGAAGTATTTTATCTTATATGTTTTACTTATGAAAATTTAACTCACACAAGATACAATACAGCTGTAATAGAATCTTGTAAAGAGCTTGATAGGTAATACATTAACTAGGCTGACAGATTATACATTAAGATAAAGTTTAGTCAATGTGGTAATAGACGGCTGTAGTAGCAGGTAAAAACTATACAGAAAGACAAAGATTGGAATTTATAAAACAACTAAGACTGTAGATTTAGTAATTATGTTGAGAATAAAAGATTTTTATAGAACAGAAAGATAAACTAATGTTTTAAATATCTGCTAAAAAACATTACTGTAAAATGTAATCAATATGATCTGGTATTTTATATACTTACGCATGGAATGGTTCTGAATACTTCCCACGCAGATGTTGTTGTTTATCTAAACCAATAAACGTTGCACGACCAACATTATCTCGTTTTAATGCTTCAACACAACATTTACCAGTTTCAACAACATCAACAACAATGTTATCTAATGGACTACAAGCTGTTGATACAGCAACATCATATTTTTCATCTATCGCACCCAAATCACCCTAAAATATAAATAAGTTTAAAATTAAGATATCTGCAGCAAAGAGTATTTTTTTTTCTTAAAACCAGTAGGTTATTTCAGTAGGAAGAATGATAAAAGCTTTAACAAAGAATAAAACAATTAAGTAATTATCTAAGAGATAATAATTAATTAAAAAATGACAAACTTAATTCAAGAAAAAATTTGAAAAATAAAAAATACACAGGAGGGCTACTGAATTCACAGATTCTATACAGTTTTATAATAATAATAATTCTTTATTCCATAATACATATACAAAAAATAATGTTTTTACAATATACAGTAACATATAACTCTGATGATTGAAAAATATAAAATTAACATTAATAAACTAATTTACAAAATTTCTCTTAAGTTAATTAAAATCACAATATCCTTAATTTTGTTTTTAATTACTACTACATTTAAACTAATTTAATTAATTAAACGTAGCGTTAAATGAATTTTCATTAAAAAATTAACATTAAATTCTTAGATTTGATCTAAGATAATAAAATAAAAATCTAAAAACAAAAAACACAGTTTAAGAGACTATCAAAAAACTTAGATTAATGCTTTATTATTTATTACCATTAATTACTAAAAAAATAAAAGTATATGTACTAAGGATGGGTGCCTCCTTAGCGCATATCTGTGTTTGAGGTCACCATCAGTTCTTAAAATAATCAGTTGAGACAGATGCTAACAAGTTTCTTTAATAAAAACACAAAGATTCATTTAATAATTATTTATAACCTAAGAAAATTACACATAATAGAACTTTAACTTCAATGTTTAAACGATTACTTAACGACCTATTTAACACTTCCTTACTCATAACTTAATTACGATTATTCAATGGCTAATAAATTAGTGTCAATCAATGAAAAATGAAAAGTTTAGTTTGTTATTTAAAAAGAAATTGAATTTCCTGTAACATAAAAAGCCATAGTCTCAGCCTTTTGGAGAAGATTGGTAGAGAATTTGCAGATGTTATAGAAACTGGAAGTTTATTAAACAACTTTGGGGCACAATAAATGAAGAAGCATTTATAAGCCTCGTTTTTCGGAAATAGAATAGCTACACGGTTCTGTGCTTGTAGCCTGCCTGAATAAACACTATTATTACCCCTCATATAACCTCCTCTAATATAGAATATCCGCAAAACCCGATAAACATAAATATACCTTAATGGTAAGATTTGCAATCTTTGAAACAGTGGGAAGGATGGTTCAAATCTATTTATTTTAGTCATAATTCTTACAATCTTCTTTTGAGCAATCATAACAGGATTGAGAGTAGAAATATAAGTACCTCCCCAACAGCAAATGCTGCATTGCAATTTTGAATTAATAATTGAATAATATATTGTTTTAAGGACAGAAATTGGACAAATATATTTAAGATAATAGAATTTCCTAAGCGCTGAATTCACATAACCCTTCATACTAGTTATATGAGCCTTCCAGTTGATACTCTCATCAATTATAACACCCAAATATTTTAGTTGGTCAACCTGCTCTATTCGGATACAGTTACCACAAAAATTATTATCCAAAAGACAAGGTTTACATTTAAGATAAATATCATCAATTGTAACCCGCTCAGACCTGGTACTCAATGTAAAATGAACAAATTTAGTTTTAATACTCAGGGCCATTCTGTTTATTGTAAACCACAGTTTCAGCATATTCAAGTCATTTGCATTTCATTTTTAACAGTAAATGCGTTTTCTGAGGAGTAAGAGAGTGCAGTATCATCTGCAAAACAAGTCAGAGAACCTGTGAATTTACCAGTACATAAATTATTGATGTAAACCAAAAATAGAATTGGCCCAAGCACGGAACCCTGAGGGACACCGCAGGAAATTGGGGTTGAATCACTAACTGAATTTTTTAAACGGACACATTGTGTACGACCTGTTAAATAACTTTTGAACCAATTATTAGTGATAACTCTAACTCCCGCTTTCCATAACCTATTCAAAAGAATATCATGATCAACGCAATCAAATGCTTTGGTTATATCCACAAAAATTCCTGTTACACATAAGTTATTATTTAAACCTTCAAACAACGATGAACAAAAATTAAGTAGAGCATCTTCAGTAGATTTCTTGTGTTTTGATTTCTACAAGGATGGAACAATACTAATGTGAGGATATATATATATCCTTACATAAGCCAAATGATGTACATACCATAAACATTTATAATGAAAATTTATGTTGCTTTTGAGTATAAAAAATTAAATAAAAATGAAAAGAAATTCAGAGTAAAAGAGATTAAAATAAGACCAATTCACAGAAAAGTACATACCAACCGTCCAAAAATACCCGGTAGTTCTCCAATTTGTTTTTTATTCATTAAATAATCCAAAACCTGATTCCTTGATTTGTTTGCTTGCATTGAATTTCTAACTTCATCCATTGATAATCTGTGTTTCTGAACAGTTTGGGCAGCTACTTTTTCTTCTTGCCTAATACGAATGATTTCTTGTTCAGCCTCTTTAAGCCGTTGTTTTTCCTCTGGTAATTTAACTGACAACTCTTGTAAATCACTAAATTAAAAAAGAAATTATTACATGTATTATAAACAATTAAAAATAAATTTTTATAACTTGTACAAAGATTATGTTATGCTGTTTAATTGAACCTTGCTCAAGGAGTCATACAAGATGTGGTGAACAATCCAGGAACAGAATAAGCACCACAAATCATAGTGTAAGTTAACTCTTTACTACCAATTTGAACAGCTCATAGTGAGATTATATATTATTCAACTTTTAATATTTTGTTTCATTTCATTTTTTTTTTTATTGCTTTGTAAATAGTTTCAGATTTTTACTTTTTGTAAACCATTCTTGTTTTCTCTTTTTTACTTAAAAAAATAAATGCTAAGATTAATTAATGACAGGATTCAACATTTACTACAAAATTAGTATTTATCCATTAGATAATTATAGGAATACTTATATAAATATATATTTGCAAAAAATACATCTGCCACACAGCTTGGTAAATAACACTTATTTGCTTTGATCATTAGCCATCAATAAATAAAAATTGTAGGTAGTGAAACCATGCTCACTTGTAAGCAGTAAATGAGTTTAATTTCAGTGATATAAAGGAAATAATATTTTAAAATAAGTTCTGCCATTTACATTTTAATTTTATTTTGCATTCTTTTATTCCCAGGAAGCTACCTCCTGAGCTCTTCAGTATGTTATTGACCATCAGATTTAAAGATATGCAGTTTTATCATCTCATTCAGTACCTGTTACCACTTTCAACTAGACAAAGGGCAATTAGAAATGTATATCTGGGTATATAAGATCTAAAGATAGATTAGAACCCAAACCTGATTGATGTTAAAAATTTATATGGATTTATACAGAGAAGCCCTTCAGAGGTAATTCCAAGCATAATTAAATAATTTGAATTTCTTAATAAAACCAAAAAAATTATCCATAAAAAAGATTTACCACTCTTATATCAGTGACTATTTATATGAGCTCTTTCTATTATCTGCCTTAATTTTCATATCCATTTCAATTTTTTTCTCTAGATCTTATCTGTAGTAATATCAAAATTATTGTTGGTGAAGATTTTACTAGTAAGAATCAATAGCACAAAGTTGATACACTTGCTTAACAATTCCAAAGCTTAGCTTTTTAGCCAGAACAAAAATTATAATTTTATTTTTCCTCCTAATTATAAAAATTATTTCTTTCTCTCTCATACCAAATCATCCATTTATTAAATTTTTATAGGAAGTCTGATGTACGGAGTGTCAAATATGCAAAGATTCATGGATACAAATTGATAAGTTTCTTCACAAGTAATGTTTAATTGATTTAAAATATACCGTTAAGTACATTATATTTTTATAACAAATCTTTTGAATGACATCAATTCATTAATTCATTTAAGAAATAATTGTTTTGTGTTAGTGATGAGCAAAGACACCTATTATGTGACTGCATACAGGTAAAAGATAAGTTACTTAATTGGCAGTTATCTTCAATAATTTCTTATTCACAACACTATAGAACAGTTTTTAAAGATTTAAAATAACATACTATTGTTATAACATTTTTATAAAAAAAAAAATCATATTTACATACTTAAAAATAATGCTGTTACTTAAATGCTATTAAGAAAATCTTTTATCATTTCCTAATATTAAGCTTTACATAATCAAGTCTGAAGTAGTTAAAAAGAGAATTAGCATTGCACAAAGGTCATCTGAATATTCTGTCTACTCATCTTTCTCATCAGCAACACTTAAATTACATATAAGACAATTTGTTAAATGCAGGGTCCAAAAATCATATCTTTTCTAAAAGTCATCATTAAACTCACTAACACAATATCAGATTTAAACATAAAAAACCTTCAGAAACTACACAAAACATCAAATATTGTCCTGCAATATAATACTCTCATTTAATTCTTGATTCTCTCAGGAAAAAAGATATTAATAAAATCCGAATAAGTTAATGTTGTGAATATGTTGTAAGTTTTTTTCCCATAGTCCACATTGTGGACTATGGAAAAAAATAACACATTAAGCTTATACAAATAAATTGAAAAATTTCTGAAAGCTTTCATACATGAGATAATCAGAATTAATACTGTTGGGAAAGAATATACAAGCAATCTCTATTTCATACAAACTAAATAAATTAAAAATGCAATAATTACATGTCTGAAAATACTGATTGTTATAAATTGCAAGTAATTATGACTTAAAAGCTTAGAGGGTTAAGAATATTTCACGATTCTTTTTACAGCATAATAGAAATAAAGATTACCAACAAAACATTTTAAAGATAATCAGTCGACAGAGATATATATAAATAATGAGAGTGAAGTTTGCTGGAAGTATCTTTCATTAAAAATCCTACTGCTTGGAGCAAAATGTTTATGTTACAAACTTTAATGCAATTTCAAATAAAATACTACTAAAATATAAAATCAAGCAATTTTGTTTTCAGCAAAAACTTGTACAGCCATACAAAACAGTTTGTATAGCCAAACTTCACAAAGTTTACAATACCTTTTTTAACTGGTTAATATCTTACTTTTATATTGATCATATCTACCATACATATCTTACTTTTTTATAGATTTATGACTTTGATATTTATTAAACACAACTGAGTATGGCGACAATATCTATAAAAATGCACTCTTTTAAACAAGGGCTACAGTTCATGAAGTAATTATTACAGTAAATATCTGTAGTAATTAAAAACAATTTTTCTATGTAACACAATTATTTTTCCTCTCTGATCATAAGTTAGGTAGTTGTAGTTCAGGATCAGATTTAGCTTTAACCTTTGACTCATGTTATACTTAATAGTTAATTACCAAAAGGTGATATTTAAGAATATAAATAAGTAAATTTTATTTATTTACAAACTGCTTACATGTATTTATTTTAAAACCAACATAATTAAACTATGATAAACATATAATACATGTTTGTCTAAGTTTTTACAGCAATAACGCCCATTGAATAAAAAAATGGACTTTAAAAAATGTTGGCAATTTTTTTCTTTAAAATGCAAAATGCTGAAAAATTTTGAAAATCCTCTCAGGAAAAATGAAATTAATCGCTTTTCATGTTTCAACATTTTTTCATCAGAATACTGAACACTTTTCAATGTAACATACATAACAGAAAAAGATTAAAGTAAAACTAATGAAGTTTTAAAAAGAAATTCTGACTACAAAAAATTTAATCCTAGAGAAAACACTCTGTATTCTTATGTAATATCTAAGTCGCAAAAATAATATTTCTTTATCATAATAAATGAACAAAAAGATGTACAACCTGAGTTTGAATTAACACAGATTGGCTGAAACTGATATGATTGGAATTAATGTCCGAACTAAATGCGTAGAATTTATAGAGACATTTAATTTTATAAGCAGAACAGGAAAGCATTGGCTATTACAAATTCCAGGGACTTTTTGAAAACATTTGGAACAAAATTATGAATTTTACACTTCAATTCAAAAGTTTCAGTTTTAGTTTTAATTAAAAAGCCCGAATTTAATATTCAACATTTAAGGAAGTAGAAAGATTTTCCAAGAAAAATGACATTAAGAATTTATGAAAACTAATACTCAAGAAAAGATTCTAAATAACATAAAAATAATTAGAACCAGCCAGATACAACTATAGAAATAAGCTTCTTTTTATAGAAATCTTAACCTTTTATAAAATAAGATATACATATAAAAATACAGTTACCACTATATTAGTTAACAGTTTTTCTAACCATGTTAGTCAGCAATTCTAAAACTGAGTTATTTTTAAATTTAAATGTAGTATCAGGGGGTACCAAACTTTTCCAAGATCATTACTGGTGACAAACCACGATGCTGTGCTTACAACTCCAATATCAAAAAACAGTCAAGCCAGTGAAGGACTGCAACATCACCTCGCCTAAAAAAGCTCATCAAGTGAAGTCAAACATCAAGACAATGCCAATTTGATTTTTCAATGGGAGAGAACTTATACATTCTTAATTCGTTCTGGCAGGTCAGACTCTTTTTTTCTGTTCAGCCTCCGGAACCACAGTAAGATACACAGAGGATGAATGAGGATGATATGTATGAATGTAATGAAGTGTAATCTTGTACAGGTTCAGGTCGACCATTCCTGAGATGTGTGGTTAATTGAAACCCACCACCAAAGAGCACCGGTATCCACGATCTAGTATTCAAATCCATATAAAAGTAAATCTCTTTACTAGAATCTGAACCTTAGAACACTCAACTTCAAAATCAGCTGATCTGTGATGACGAGTTAACACTAGACCAGCCTGGTGGGCTCTGCCAGGTCAAACTGTTAAACAGGACTTCCACTTGTAGGTTCTGAGAAGACTGCACAATCCCAAAAAGGGCCTGAATTGTGGCAGATGGACAACTGGTTTTTCCACCAAGACAATGCAACTGCTCTTACAGCTCTCTCAGTAAACAAATTTTTAACAAAATTAAAAAAAAATGGCATGACTCCCTTGACCCACCCTCCTTATTCACCTGATTTAGTTGCATGTAATTTTTTTTTATTGCCACAAATGAAGAGGGACCTGAAAGGAAACCATTTTGCTGATGTAAATGAAGTATGTTCTATTATCATCTATAACACTGCATATAAAACCACTTAATTTTACCCATCAACTTCTGTTAATAAAGAAAGCATTATTTAATCTTTGGAGCAGAAATCTCAATAAAACTTCATTAGCCATATCTTGGAAACAGTATTTTAGACATACATTTATATGAATTTTTTTTGTTACTTTGATGAGAGAAATATAGATATGTTCAGCAGAAATGTCCTGCATACACACATACACATTAGGATGATAAATATTAGTTACTGAGGATGTGTTAGTAATAACACAATATGCTCTCAAGATAGGTCCCTTAACTAATAATTAGGCGGTTTATTAATACATACAAAATAATCAATAAAAACCACTGCTACTGCTGAACACATCAAAATAGCAATTGTAATACAGAGTCATCGAAAAAGGTTGCAACAATTAAAAAAATCCTACCTCAGAAATTTAACTCAAACATTTTTTTACATACCTTACACTGTTTCAAATATGAGTTATGTTGGTCACTCTGCAAACAACTAGCCGATAATAGATTTCTGCACAAGTCCACTGGATCATCGCCTGTGGCAATAGCAGCAGTGATTAGTTGTCTTAAATGTTTTGGTGTAATTATAGGATATGGGGATATCAGTTACCCAATGAAATTATTGTGTATGTTAGAGATACCCCAAAAATATATGTGTGGTGCGATTTGATGTCCGATCATGTGATTGGTTCATTCTTTTTTCATGAGCCTGAACATGCTACAACTATACGTTTTCCTGCAAGTTGGCAAAACTGAACAAGAAAGTAATGTTGCTGTAATGTTTCAACAATGTGGTGTGCTCCCACACTTTAGCCTAGGCATTCGACATGCTCTCCATTAAAGATTGCTTAACCACTGGGGCTAGTAAGGCCGGTCCTGTGCTTTGGGCTCCTCTGAGAAGCTCAATTTGACACCCCTTGACTTTTTTCTATACGGATATGTTAAAACCACTGTCTACAGTGAAAAAATCAGGAATGTACTACATTTAAGGAAATGGATCACTACTGCTATTGCCACAGTTATGCCTGTGATGATCCAGTGGACCTGGACAGAAGTCAATTATTGGCTGGATGTTAGCAGAGTGACCAACAGAGCTCATACTGAAACATTCTAAGGTATGTAAAAAAAAATTTTTGAGTTTGTGAATTTTTAATAAAATACTCATTTCATTATCTCTAGCAGATGTATGATTTTTTTAAATTGCTGCAACCTTTTTCAATGAACCTGTAATGCTTATTCCAATTTATGGAATAAGCTTTTTGAATCCACAAAGTCATTATCAGTTATAAAAGACTACAACTGAAGATGGATTACCATCATTGCATCTAAAATCTGATAATAAATGCATTAAAAAAAGGTACAAAAGAAATACATTCTTTATTAATTCCTATAAAAAAAAAAAATCAATAATCTAACAAATAAAAACCTCATAACTATAATATTAAAAATACAAACATATAAACTCCACAATAATATAATAAAAATATAATACTATTTTTTAAAAAATAATTTAACAATAGTAGTATAGAATTAATTGTGATAATTAACAAATATATACTGGTAAAATTAGATGCCCTTTAAAACAAAGATTTTTAGAATATTTAAAAAACAAAAATAACAATTTTTCAAGTGGCTGGTCACCTTGTTACATGTTAAATAAATAACAAATATGGAGAATAGTCTAGAAATACTAAAAATAGTTACAGCAATAAAAACAAACAACAATAACAAATTTGAACATTTAAGAAGTATGCTTAATTTATACACCTATGAATGGATAAATTTTGAACATAACTATTTAAATTGGCACTCCTGTTTTAAGGTAGCTTAACTGTAACTACTATTTAATTTGGATAATCATAATAAATATAGAATCTTACAAGGAACAATTATTATTGTTTTACCCTTACTGCAGTATTTTATAATTGATAAATCCATGGATTCTAAAATCTTATATGAAGTGGTTAAGTTTATATATTAAGCTACTTTTACGTGTTTTTGGGTAGTTTATTAATTACAGCACATTAGACATGTTCAAATATATGTAAATATGTATATGTATATGTATATATATATATTATATATATATACATTTAATTATTTTAATAAACAAAATATTAATTTAATATTCTGTTTCATCAGTTAGATAACAATATAAAATGTCAATTTACACAAATTAAAAAAAAAGTTAATAAACAAAAAAGTCAATATATAAAAAAACCTAAACACACAACAGGGGTTTATTCCATGTTTTCCACTGTATTTATTACTCTGAAGAGAACAATCAACCAAAATCTAAAAAAAAAGAATTCCATGTATATAAATAATGTTTCAATAACACTTGCAGTAATTTACCTGAAATCTTTTATTTAAATTTACCACAGTGTAAACTATAAAGTACTGCCCCTGTTTAATGAATCCTCCATTTGAAATTCCAAAGATAATGTAAAAATTTTAAGATTTGATAACAAAAAAATATGCAGAATTTTAGTTTATCTCAAAAAATCTTTATTTATTAATCAATATTGATTTTATCACCTTCAAAGAACTCCTTTTCAGATATAACACATTTGTATCAGTGCTTTCTCTAATCTTTGTAGCACCTCTGAAAAGCAATTTCTGGTATGGTGTTGTTCTTCAGCAATTCTGTCTTTTTATTTCAATGTTTGCAAAACCTCATATCTTTCATGGTTCTTTTCAGACTGGGGAATAGGATGAAAACACAGGGGGGTTGTGTCTGGAGAATATAGAGATGTCTGGAGAATCAGAATAGCGTTGTTTCTGGCCAAAAATTCACGAACAGGCTGTGACATGGAAGCAGGTGCATTATCGTGGAGCAATTTCCAAGAACTGTTTCACCACAAATCCAGGCGTTTTCTTTGGATTGTTCACACAAACAGCGTAGAACATCCAGTAAGTAATCCTTAATGACTCTCTAATAGTGATTCGGCAATTATCCATAATCATTTCCTTCACTTTTTTCATGTTATCATGTTGGAAAGTCCAGGGTAATCTCATCTTCATGAGCCTCTTGGAAACATTTGTACCAGTTGTAAATACTTGTTTTATTCAAAGAAGGATCACCAAAAGCAACATTCAACATTTCCAATGCAGAGCTGCACTTACTCATTCTTAAAGCAAAAACTAATAAAAATTCTTTGTTTCATTTTTTTCACAAGTTAAAAATCACTGACCATACCAAAACACAACCTTTTCGACAGCCAACAATAAACTACGAATCCAAGATGGCTACCAATGTAAACATACATTAGGTACAAGTGTACAACACAAAAAAAATTGTGACAATTGTACTTTACAGCCTGGGAAATTTTTTAAGATTCCACATATTTTTTTTTTTGCAAAACGCAAATATAAAATTTTATGTTCATATTTTCATTACTTGATGGGCTAAACCACAATGGTGGTTTAAACCATAATAGTGGTCTAATGGAACTTATTGTTTTATCTCCAGTAATGTATCTGCAGTAATTTTTTGTTTGTATCATTGAAACTAAACGTGTTATGATTATTAATATTACGAACATTTAAAATATAACTGATTTAAAAAGACTTTCAATGGAAGTAATAAAATAAATGGCATACTTTGATCTCGTTGATTGGGAGGATATGGTTGATGATGGTGTAGCATTTTCTGTTATGCAAACATACATTGAATTATCATCCTTAATTAACAAGCATGCCCCTGAGAACTAGCTAAGTTGAATTCAATCATCATAGAAACTCTTAAAAAAGCAAATGAGCTGTCACATGTATTTAATCAATATGATTTACCTTTGGGAACTACAAAAATTGACACAGCCTACTGCTTCAAGAAAAATGTTAAAATAAAAAAAAAATTGTTTACAATTTGAGACAAGATTGTGAAAACTTGATGACAATATTTCAGTGCTAAATGGACCTATTGATAATTATAAAATTGAAATTAAGAAACTACAAAACTAACTCTCTGATAAATCTCAGATTATAATATTTTGAGAGAGCACTAAACTTGATTTAGTAGGTGATTATAACCCAGACACTTCGATTAAAAAACTAAGAAATCCTTTGGTTGCAAAAGGAATTATTACCCTCAGTGAAGTAAAGCTTAATAAATCTATTCTACACAGGGGTGAACCAACAAAAAATAGATCTGACAATTGGAATCCAGATCTATCATATTTGGATAATATAGGTAGGTCACTTGCTCGTATCGCTTCACAAAGCTGTCTGTCTCATTTGTCTCCCACTTGCTGCATATACCCTGGGTGCACCTTAGGACTATATTGTTCATGTCTTGCTGTAGGAGAAGGAAGTTAAACTCTTAAATAGGACGGATTTTATGATAAAATAAATAGGATGGTGATATGAATAACATTGGTGATGATGAAGATGTCCAGGATAAATTTCAGTTTGTGGCTTGATTGATGTGATTCTTTCTTTTAACATACTACTTTAATATTAGCAATGTTATCATATGGGTATAATTTATATAAAAATTCTGATGAAAACAGGAAAATTTCTATTAAAAATAATCATATTAGGAATGCTGTGTCAAGGAATAATATAGAATTAATTGATATACATCTATTTTATAATTTTATCATACTAGACATGGCTTATCATCATCACACAAAATGGGAAAAATATCTAAGGCAGCGCTTGTTGAAACTGATTGACAGTGTGACTGTTAGTAGAAATTGAATTTAATTTTAATAGTGGCTGTAATTTGAATCATGATTATTTTTGTCAGTTTCCAAGAATGGTAGCATTTGTTCATCATTAACTGAGGTGGATCCAAACTTTAGTTCCCTAACTGAGGTTTGTAATGATGCTGAAGGGTCATTCTATACTATTAATGAGACTTAATTCCTCAAGTGATCTACCTACAGCTGAATTGTCTCATTTAGATACAAGCAAATTGAATATTAATCTCTCCACTATAGGTGGCTCTCATTTTCTTACTGATGATATACCTCCATCGTTTTCAGAATGTAATCATAAAATAGCTTTAATGAATATAAAATAATTTTTTTGAAGAAAATACTCTACAGATAACAGGTATGTAACATTTTCCCCCTGCATATGACAATTCCTCTTTAAAGGATTTTGAGGGTCTTCTTATCCTCTTGAATGTAAGGGGTGTTAGTATGGTAAGATTGATGAGATAAATTTGTTCTTGGAGAATTTTACGAAGGTAGCCAGAAACTGGGTCCAAAATAAAAAAATATTTTTATTGAGCAATATAAATGGATTGCCAATTATAGCATAAATAAAGCTGAAAGATAGAGTGTGCATCCTATCAACTGTTTCTTTTTCATTTTGGTTCTGCGGATTGTTTGACAGAATGTAAAAGATTATACACAAAAAATATTTTGAATGTTGCTGTGTCCAAGTTAGAACCTTCAATGTAATAATTATATGCTTATATGGATCCCAAATTAATAAAACAATTGCTTTTGAAACCTTTTATGGAAAATTGAAGGAGTTATTAGGATATTGCCACTAAAAATGCCTTAATTCTCATAATATTTTGGCAGATGACTTAATAATACTGACTTCCTTTGGAACAACTCTAATAAATACAACTCTTTCTTATCATAGAGCACAATATGTTATCTTACCTTTAGACAACCAACAGTTTAAACCACTCTTAATACACTTTAGACTGAATACACTATTGAACATAAGAACTATGTAACCTTTCTCCAAAAATTATATTGATATATTTAGACGACTATTGCAACAGGAAACCTAGAACTCTGTATTTTAACTGGATCTTTGATCAGAGGACGTAGATATGAACTAAAAACTTTGAAATTTTTCTATTTTAATACTGCCTTTCACAAAGCTAAAAAGAAGTATAACAATGAAAATATTGACAAAGGCTGGGTGACGACTGTTATTCGGGTTTCAGGTGTGAGGAAGAAGGAATTGCTGTGATGTGTAGGGCATATAGTGACGTTTCTTTTAAATATGTAGCCGTTTATACGAAGATTTTTAAGAAATGTATTAATTTAGAAAAATATAAGTACAATAATAATAGTAAAATTGAAAAATCAAAGAATAAAATTATGACTTCCTCGAAAATGGTAGGGAGCCAACGGTTATGATGGAAAGCAATAATGAATTCTTGGAACTACTGCCTATTGTTAATGTAACTGATGGTATTTTAGATTCTTTAAATCAACATTTTAGTTAAATATTTAAAATTATTAATGTGACATCATACATAAACAAAGCAAGTTTTCTATTAAAAAATCTTTCTACTGCCAATGTTTCCTCTGAGATCTTTAAAGAAGTGTCTATGACTAAAGTAATATCTACTATAAAATCCTTAAAGCCACAAAATGGCTGGAATGAGATTCCACCTTTTGTTTTGAAACTGTGTTCTTTGACAACTGCCCCATTGAGGTGTCTGATAATTTATCATTTAAGATAGGAGGTCTTTCCATATTGATACCGGTTGAACAATTCAACGGCATCAAGGAACACCCACACGGTCCAACAATGAGGCTCCCACCACGTTGACTCGCAGCTTATGAGTGGCCAATCTTCCCCTTGACCTCTAAGTTCCAGGGTGGTCTGGGTTCTGGGCCCCCCCAAGAGTTGAGCAGTCAAACATCATGTGTTCATTCATTCAACTGGACCTACCTGCAGAAACACAGCTCATCAGCTGCCAGGCATTTTAATAGTACTATTATTATTAAAACGGTAAGTGAATTTTTAATAAAAATTGTTCATGCTCTTATATGGGTTGCAGCTGGCTCTTGGTGTCTTCTGTGACTTATCAAAGGCAACTGCATATATCACGAGCTGCTGCTCCGGAAGCTTGAGTACTATAGTGTTTGTGGAACTGCACTTATTCTGCTTAAGTCCTTTTAAAAAAAAAAAGCAGAGTGTTCACGAAAGGTTATTAAACAGTAGTAGTATCTATGATTGGTACCTGATGGTGTACCTTGGCATCTACTCTAGAGCCAATATTGTTTCTGATTTATGTAAACTACTTGCCAAACTCAATGTGTCCGTCGAGGCCGATTATGTTTGCTGACAATACCAGAGTGAGTTTTACAAATTTAAATTATTCTAATTTCTCTAATTTAGTGAGTAGTGATCTTATCAAAATGAATCATTGGTTTCTGGCTAATGAGTTGCTACTTAATTCTAACAAAACACATGCAATAAGGTTTCCATTAAATCATGGAACAGTTACCGATACTCCATTTATAAATACTTTGAAATCTTCACGTCCTGATGATTTTCTGGTTTTCACTATTGATGATGCCCTTACTTAGAAGGGCCAGGTTTAATCTCTGTCATCTAAATTAAGCCAGGTTTTTGTTGTTCTACTTACTCTATCACACATAATCTACAGGAAAAGTATGCTGATGGTGAATTATGCAATGTACAGGGTCCAGCAGAAATAACTCCGATTTGCCACTGCTGCGTACATGGCATGATGTCGATGCGTCATTTTGTAGTGGATGTTTTGCCATTTCAGTTACAACCATGGCATGGGGCATGGAGTGGTGAGCATCATGTTTTCGTTATTGAGATGCATTTTTAAAATGGTGATTCTGGTATCCACACGCAGCAATTATTTCCTCACACTTTTGGCTAGGTCAACATATTCCAGTATCCGATAAGAAGACGATTCGGCTATGGATGTCCAATTTAGGACTTACTGGTTCAGCTTTGAAGAAACCACCAGATAGGCCACAAAACTTTCAAACTGGAAAAGTACTGAACAAGCAGTTACACAATCTCCATGTCGCTCAGCTCTTAAACACGCTGCTACATTACAAATTTCTGATCGGATTGTATGGAGAATTTTTCATGCTGACTTACAGTTTCATCCTTACAAAATGATGGTCATGCAGCAGCTAAATGAATGTGAATAGATTATCTGTATTGCTTCTTGCCAGACTATTCTGGAAAATGTTCCAGTGAACTCAATTGTGCTGTCAAGTAACAAAGCCTATTTTCATTTATCAGGTTGTGTTAACAGAAAAAACTGTCAATACTGGGAGAATATAATTTTTGAGGAAAAAAGGCAATCAGCTACAGTAACTTCTGAACGTTATATAAAAATGTTACACGACTTCTTGCTACCAAGATTTAAAGAACGTGGACCATATATAATTGAACTAAGTTTGGAAACAGTGTGTGTTATAACTGTAATTCTGGTATTAGTTTGTGACATTGTTGATTTGTGTTATTTTATATATAAATTGTGACTATCTTGCAGGTTCCCGAATCTTCAGTTGGTAGTGAATTCTATAACTACATTAAAACAAACTTTATAATTTGCCAATTTGTTGAAATTGTTTCCAGTTTTAAAATTTTTTATTAACGTATATGCAAATTCTGTCTAGTACTGGAATAATGTAATATTTTGTGTGATGTAATTATTTTGGTACTGGAAAGCAGAATTTGCATATACATTCATATTAAATTTTAACAAATTTTCAAAACAGAAAACAATTTTGACAAGTTATAAAGTTTGTTTGTAGTTACAGAATTCAATAAAAATCGAAGATGCAGGATGCCATAAAAATTGATTATTGAAAATTAATATAAGTTTAACTTATCTAATTACTGTGTTTTGGTAGTTTATATTTCATACAATAATAAACTTTATTGACACAGTCAATATGTAATAAATTATTTGAATTTAAAAAAAATTATATACATGTTTACTTAATTCTCATAATGAAGCAGACATCTGATCAAATTGTTTTTAATGAACAGAATTCAAAATCTACTTAAAAAAACCTGTTTCATTACCTACTGATAATTCTTCACACCTCTAACAAGAAAAAAAGCATTTACGTAATACTCACACCTTTCTTTTCTCTAGTATATTAGTAATGTTGTTCAGTGTTGTTTTTAATTGTTCTAGCTTAGCTTTTTCTTTTTGCTCATTGCTTAAATACACATCTAAATCAGATTGGGCAAGGTCATGCTGTAAAAAAGCAGTACAAATAAATATTTAAATAACAATCTAATTTAAAAATCTATTTTGTATGAAAATAAATAAGAATAAAACAAAGGTAACAAAATGTGACAGAAGGAAGATAACAATAAATTAAATATTCAAACAAGGGAATACAATAGAAGTGACAAAACTTTGTAGCTCAGACAGTAAAATTACACTGGATAGACCAAAAAAATGTTGTCAGCAAAAGCACGCTATCACAAGCGAGAACAGCTTTCATTTAAGAAAAGCCTATAGATCTAATATAAACATAAGAATTAAAATAAAAATGTTTAACATTTGTAAGGGCTATAAATTTTGTGACTGAAATATGAAAAATAGAAAACACACGAAGGAAAAGAATAGAGCTCTTTGAAATGTGATGTTACAGGGTGGCATTAAAAATTAGGAAAAGTGATAGAGGTATTAAAAAAACATCATGAGAGAAGGCTGTAGTAAAATCTTGTCAACCAACTTAATTGGCTGGATTAACTGTATATTAAAGATATCCAGGTATGTTTAATTTAGAGTTATGCAGAAGGTATATAAACTGTAGAAAATAAAAATTTAAATCTATAAAACTGATAACAAGGATGCAATATGTAGTTATATTTCAATCTTCAAAAATAGAAAATAAATACTTTTACAGTGCAAGTAAAAATAAAACAGAGTAGCAGAATAAAAAACTACTTACAATTACTAGTATTACCGCAATACCACATTCAATATAACAAATGTAGTACAACAAAATACTTTATTACAACTGTTACTAAACTTAATTTATTTTAACTATCTCAATCACTTGTTAGCAATGGAGAAAAAAATCTGACTAAAAATTACGTTATCAATTTTCTGCAATAGCCCAATTGTTTGTACACTGATTTTAATAAGTTATTTTGTATGCACACTAACTAAAAAATTTATTTTGATAATACTAATTATTACTGAGATATTAAAAAATTGACTTAAAATTCTGAAATTTGTGAATCTGTTTTCTATTTATTAGACAAAGTTGATGCAAACATGTACACCAAATAGGATTGATTCATCAACCCAATTTTCAAATACAACTTTTTTTTAAACAGACAATGGAAAACAGAAGGAAAATGAAGGGGAAATCAACATTTTTTGTTCATTTCAATACATAAAATCTGAAAATGCATGGCAAGATGGATTCTGTTAACAGAGTATTTTAAAAATTCTATAGAGTTGAATATAAAAAAACAGTATTCAACAAAAACTATAAAGAAAAACTGGAACAAAATCAGCAAAACTAAGAACCTCAATTAATTACAAAAAAAAAAATAACAATAAACAAATTCACATATATCTAGGAAAAATTGAAAACTTAGTGGGAAAAATAAATTTTAGAATGTAATGTACAAAAATAACATATAAACTTGCTCTTTGGCAAAGTTGCTCAGTTGAAATATAAGCTAAGAATAAAATAAAAATAAGAAATATTAACATGATAACAAACTAGAAAAATGAACATATACCTTTGACTTAGCATCAGCAACAACCTCCTTTAGAGAGGACAACACTGTTTGATGTTTTTCTTTTTCATCCTGCAATCCAACAGTTTCTTCTTGTAAACTTGCTAACACTTTATTCACCTCAGCTTCTTCTTTGGAATGCTCAATTTTTAATTTTTCTTGGAGTTTTTTAAGTTCATCAATATCTTTTCGATTTTTATCAGGAACATTTTTCAACTCTGTTAACTATGGATAAAAAAATATATGTACAAATCAATGAACTTGTTACAAAAAAAAAAAAATAAACACCCATAGCTATTTCACATCTACAGGTGAAAGTATTTAAATTAATTCAGAGGATTAAATGTAAGTTCTAAATTGAGGTTAAGCCTAAACACAAAACATATTTAATAGATTTCAATGAAAGAGTATAAGAATGAAATAAACTCAAAATTTCAAAATATAAAAATTCCACAAGAAAATAGATCAAAATTCCACATTATAAAAAAAGCATATGTGTACTTACAAGGAAAGCAAAATTATTTAAGTAATGAATGACCACAACCAATAAAATTCACTGAAATTCAGTAAACAGCATTCTCCTTAGCAATGCCATAAACGAATGATAAGGTTTAATCATCATTTTTTCTCGGCCTTTACTATCTCCTATTACATAACAAAACCCTAACTTAGTCCTGAACATTAACACTTTTGAAAAGTGATATAAAACAAACATCTTTAATTATGTTGTTTCTTTTGACAGTGATTTTGAATACATTTTACAGTTAAACCCCACAACTGACAGCTGCCAAATTCAGCAACATGCAACCTACCTAGTAAGTTAACTTACTGCTACATTTGACACTTATTCATGCTTATATCTTGAACTGCATATTTATTAATTCATATCATTAAAGGACAACTTCGAACTTATCTCTAAATATATTTACAATAAGAGTGACACTGCACATTTAATTAGTATAGTTATCAAGAAGATTGATACCAGTACTTTTGCTACAGTAATTCTATTTACCTTTATGCTTCCCACTCTCACTTGAACAAGCTTAGTGCCTAGCTATGCTCTAGCTAAACAGCACAACACTAACTACCACGTTTAGAACTGTTGTAAGTCTGTCTCAAAGTTCCCTCAAGTGAAAATTTTTACCTATTCCATCCATAATTTTTAAGTTATTTTTTATTATTTTTTTGATGTTTTATAAAAGTAATTTTTAATTTTTTTATTATATGATATTGTAATACCTACAACAACC
Source organism: Lycorma delicatula (assembly GCF_047948215.1). Lineage (NCBI taxonomy): Eukaryota > Metazoa > Arthropoda > Insecta > Hemiptera > Fulgoridae > Lycorma > Lycorma delicatula. The sequence goes on along the minus strand of NC_134455.1, from coordinate 258,647,220 downwards.
TAAGGATACCTCTCTCTTTTTCCTGTTTAGCCTCCGGTAACTACCGTTTAGATAATTCTTCAGAGGATGAATGAGGATGATATGTATGAGTGTAAATGAAGTGTAGTCTTGTACATTCTCAGTTCGACCATTCCTGAGATTCCTGAGATGTGTGGTTAATTGAAACCCAACCACCAAAGAACACCGGTATCCACGATCTAGTATTCAAATCCATGTAAAATTAACTGGCTTAACTAGGACTTGAACGCTGTAACTCTCGACTTTCCAAATCAGCTGATTTGGGAAGACGCATTAACAACTAGACCAACCCGATGGGTTAACCTAAGGATACCTACAAGGTTCTAATGGTTTACCAAATGTCATATGACAAAGATACCTTCTAGCCAAAACTAAAGTCATGATTATATAACTCAGTAGTAGCCATGAATGCTTAAAAGAGGGCAAAGAGTATAGAATTAGTTCATAAAAAAAAAAAATCAGATATAGTGAATTCAAAGTAAGTTTAGAATGCAATATAACAGATCATCATTATCACGGCCTACTACTCACACATGATGTCAAAAGTTTAAGAGCACAGAAAGTGCTGGACACAAGAAACATTACAGGCAACTGACTTTATCTGATGAAAATGTCCAACAAGTGTAACAGGCATTTTGCTTGCGATTTGCACCAAATCAATATAATAAGCAACACACGACTAAAAATAATCCTTGCAAACATTAATTACAACAGCAATCAAACATGAAATAGAGTTCCTCATAAGAATTTTACTAAGCCATGCTTTAGGGTTTGAAATATGATGAGCACTACCTGAATGAAACTCTTTTATCTATGATGATATTTTACTTTTTCAGGAAAGGTAAATAAAGGTTAGAATTTGGGGCTCAGAAAACTACCATTTCAATACTGACCACATTACATGTCTATCCTCAGCTACAATTATAGTCTAACAATAACTTTTTAAGCAAGATGGCCTCTACCACAATGAATAAATGATTAGTATGCATATCTGCTTGTGAATTTCTGAACCAATTTCCTAATTGGTGGATTGGTTGCAATGGCCCAACAGTCTGGCCACTAAGCACTGAAGTCACCAGGCTCAATAGCTTGCAATTTCTTTGCATAGGGTTTCACCAAGGATTGTGTGTAACTCTCAGGTTATTGACATGGAAGATTTGAAGGCAAGAATCATCACTACCTTAACTAACATGGTGTATTGAGCTTCAGAAATTACTACCTACACATTTACGTGCTCTACCAAAGTAATACATATTGAATGCTTGTGAATTTATATTAAAAAAAAATCTAAAGTACGATTTATCATATCTTACTGCGGAAAAATCATAATTGTAGTAGTGAAGATATTTATGAACACCTTGTACTTCTATACTACTACACATCCAACTAGTAACCTGTAAAGGAAAGTAAATTTCTTTCTTTCATTCGTGTGTGGTTTTTGTCACCTTCAAATGCTCTAACTACTGAAACTGTTTTTCTCTTATGCAACACAGTTGGTCACTTATCAGGCAAGTAAATAAGTATTACTATTTTCTTGAGGTAAGAACTTGATATGAACTCATGGTAAAACAAACTGTTTTCAGATGTCAAGAGTAAAACAATGATTATAATTATTTTGTTGACCACAATGGCTGAGGATTGTACAGTAAATGTAGAAAATTATAATAGTATTTTGAACAGCCACCTAATTTCCTGGCTTCATCTGGTCTTGTCATACATACTCAGAATTTTTTCTTTGTGCAAGACAGTGTCCCTGGCTTAAACTATAGTAATATTTACAAAGGTTAAAAATCCATACCAAACAGAGCCCTAGTCAGACTTAATATTTTAAGCAAATAAAAAAGTTAATAGATTAATCCATTGCTTTATGATACTTTTACATAATTTTTCTTGTTCATGAGAAATAATGAATTTTTTTTTATTGTCACCAATTTAAAAAATAGATGCTATAGGTTAAAACCATTTTTAGTAATACAATATATCATGTTCTGTTCAACAGTAAAAATTTAAAGAGAAGAATAATATCCCACACAAAAAACCAATAAAATTATAGGCAGTCATAAAGTTTAGAATCTCCATTGCAGTACTTTAAGAAAAATCAAGTGCAATTATGTGTTCTAAAAAATATTTATGTGATTCACAACCTTCAATGCTTTTTATGGATGTGAAAATATAATAAATGTGTTGGAATAACAGCATTCTTTTATAAAACATATTTTTCATTATATTCAATTTATACTGGACAATTTGAGAGTTGTAAAAATTCAATAACTAATTCCTATAAAAATGTCTGAAAATGATCCTTATGATTCCAAAATAAAAACTTTTTAAGATACCTAATTTTTTAACTACAGATCAGGCTAATTTTTATTCCATTAGGATTTCAGGGGATTACTAACCTCTGGTATTCTTCCTCAACTACATCAGTGGCTTCAATCGAGAAACAGGTCTAGCCCAATGAAATGATGGTGGTAATGAATTAAAAATGAAATATACTAGCAAGATGGCAATAAGCGATGAAATCAGACTTCATCCATCAAAATTATTACTAATTGGGAAAACACGTACTAGAGTATTTACTTGGGAAGTTATATATTTACATAAAAAAAGTGAGAAATAGAAGTGATACCTTTTATATTTCAATAACGTAAAATACAATCCTACATGACAATCTTATGGAATAAAGCAAATTATGGGTTTGCTTTATTCCATTACCAAGGATAAGTAATGAACTGAAATTTTGATTTAAATATTAGCCTGATTTATAATTTCTTTAGTTTATTTTATAGTACAGTTTATATACTTATATATAGTTTATATGCAGTTTATAAACCTACAGTTTTAATACATCTTTTAATCTGCATAATTATGGAAAAACCAACACTCTCCCAAAGGAAAAACCATGAATTTCATAATTAGTGAAACTATAGCTACCAACCAAGCATTTTCACGATGTCCATTTTTTGGAGCACTGGAGGCAGTTCAAAATGACAAGATTTGTCATTCAGAAAACACATACATACATCCATATATATATATATATTATATATAATGTACAATACATCTGCAGAATGAAAAAAACTGATGCGCTCATGCTAAATAGCTGACAAATTTATAATATGTATAAATTTATTTGTAATTTAATGGCAGACAGCTATAATTCATACAGTGGTCTTATAGCAAATCAGTAAAGCTTACTAAATTTTTTTTTATGATGTCCCCTTGTTTAATTAAGGAAATACTAACAAGGTTTTTAATCAAAGGTAAATTCTCATCATCCATACTATAAGAAATCTATAGTAATGAAATAATATATAAAAAATGGATTAGTTTTAATAATTAATGAGTTAAATACTTGTACAAAACAACACAATTTATAGAAAATAACTTATAAGAAAAAAATAATAATTTGTGTGCAATATAACATCATTAAGTACAACATTCATACCTTGTGTTCTTCTTGTTTCTTACTTTCCAACATTTTCTTCCTGTTCTTATTGGTTTGTACAATTTCTTCTGCCATAGTTGTGTCTTTTGAGCTTACTTTTTTGAACTGATCATTTAATTTATCCTTTTTGTTAATCATCTCATTAAGTTCACTGAAACAAGAACACAAAACTAACATTTAAAACACCAAGGAACCATTAAAAACTTACGTCCTGCTTCTAGGAGAAGAGGAGATTCATCAGAGAAATGATAGCTTGTGTTGCTAAAAATCAAATGATAACTTGTGAATGGTGAGAGTGAAAATTTTAACAATTTTGTAGGCCTATTTCACCATCTTGAACATCAACACGATTGATATCAAAGATACTGTTAAAATTAATATTCAAAAGCAGGCTAATTTTCCAGGACAGAGGTTCAATATTATGTCAAACGTAAGTGAGACAATAGAAAGAATATCTTCTAAATTTAAAAGTTAAAATAACTCAACAAGGAGGTTACCATAATTAAAAATTAATATTAACAAACAACATTCTATATTTTGAGCAAAATCAATATAACACAAAAGTTTACATAAATTTACTATCTTAATAATTTAACTTTATCTAAGAGGGTAATAATAATCACTTGCAATTATCACTTACATAATATAAAACGATAATCACTTACATTTTATAAAATGATGTAATTGAAAATGTTAAAATCTAAATGTAAATGGGCATGAAAGATTTATTGTTATTTAGTATCACATAAAAAGGTTGATAAGGGATGTATAAATTGTTTTATTATAATTCTTTTCAGGTCTGATTTTTTTATTCATGAGAAAATATTACAAGCATGAAATGTAAAACTGGTTTCTTTAAACATAATATTGGTTACAATTATTTTACACTTTCCTCAACTTCTAAATGACAATATAAAAACAAAGCCTACAAGATTAATTTTGTAAGTTAAATCAAATGATCAACATCTCTTAATGCAAAAATATTCATTTGGTTTTACTCGTATAGCAGCTGGATGCATTGACCAGTTCTAAATTTATATTACAGAAAAACAGCCCAAGTGAGAAAAAAATTGACAGTTTTTCCTGAAAACCTCTGCACAATAATTGCTGATTACATCAAGAACTACACCTTTACCCTCTAACAATTACAATACAATAAAAATAATGAAATGCAATAATCTAATTAGTGTTAATAAGGCAAAAAGAAAGTTGTCAAACTTTGTCACTTCATTTCATAATAAAAATAAATAAATAAATAAAATTTTCAGTGTTTTTTTCTAACATTAGTGTAATTTGATCTAATGAAACTAATATAAAACACAATGATTGTTTTTAGCAAATCTTGTTTAACTATGCAAAAGACAAAATTATAAACCCAGCAATGAGTTACATTCCATAACATTTCTGACTTCTAAAATAGATTTTACAAACATTTTCTATACATTTTAATAGACTGTTTGAGAAAACTACTTTTTGAAAAATCTGGTGGATGTCCCTGTATATTCTATATTCCCTATCTAGTGCTAGTCGTTTCATTTTGGTATACCTTCAACATCCTACAACTCTAAAAATTTGCTTTACATATTCCAAATGTTGCCTGCCTGCACAATTTTTTCCTTCATTTGTCACTATCCACCCATCTGATTTTTAACATTCTCCTATAGCACCACATTTCAAAAGCTACTAATCCTTTCTTCTAAGGTACTCAGATCATCCAAGTTTCACTTCCATATATGGAATGCTCCAAACATACTTTCAAAAACCTTTTCCTGACATTTAAATTAATTTTTGATGTAAACAAATTATATTTCTGACTGAAGGCTCATTTTGCCTGTGCTGTTTGGCATTTTATATCGCTCCTGCTTTGTCCATCTTTAGCAATTCTACTTCCCAAACAACAAAATTCTTCTACCTCCGTAATCTTTTCTCTTCCTATTTTTATATTCAGTAGTGGTCCATCTTTGTTATTTCTATCACAATTCATTACTTTCATTTTCGTGTTGTTTATTTTCACGCGGTAATTTTTCACCTTGTTTATTTTCATGCAGTAATTCTTGCATAAGACTTCATCCATGCCTTTCATTGTTTCTTCTAAATCTTTTTTACTCTCAGCTAGAATTACTATATCATCAACAAATCGTAGCTCTTTTATCTTTTCACCTTGTACTGTTACTCTGGATCTAAATTGTTCTTTAACATCATTAACTGCTAGTTCTATGTAAAGATTAAAAAGTAACGGGGGATAGGAAACATCCTTGTCGGACTCCCTTTTTTATTACGGCTTCTTTCTTATGTTCTTCTATCTATATATTTGAACCCTAATTTTTTTAAAATGCTGAACATTTTATTCCAGTCTACATTATCAAATGCCTTTTCTAGGTGTATAAATGCCAACCCACCGGGTTGGTCTAGTGGTTAACGCGTCTTCCCAAATCAGCTGATTTGGAAGTCGAGAGTTACAGCGTTCAAGTCCTAGTAAAGCCAGTTATTTTTACACGGATTTGAATAGTAGATCGTGGATACCGGTGTTCTTTGGTGGTTGGGTTTCAATTAACCACACATCTCAGGAATGGTCGAACTGAGAATGTACAAGACTACACTTCATTTACACTCATACATATCATCCTCATTCATCCTCTGAATAATTATCTGAAAACGGTAGTTACCGGAGCCTAAACAGGAAACAGAAAGAAAAGGTGTATAAATGCCAAGTATGTTGGTTTGTTTTTCTTTAATGTTCCTTCTACTATTAATCTGAGCGCTAAAACTGCTTCCCTTGTCCCTATACTTTTCCTGAAACCAAACTGGTCTTCTCCTAACACTTTTTCCACTCTCCTCTCTATTCTTCTGTACAGAATTCGTTAATATTTTTGATGCAAGACTAGTTAAACTAATTGTTCTGTATTCTTCACATTTACCTGCCCCTGCTTTCTTTGGTATCATGACTATAACACTCTTTTTGAAGTCTGACGGAACTTCCCCTTTTTGGTAAATATCACACCCCAGTTTGTATGATCTATCAATCGCTTCCTCACCTGCATTGCGCAGTAACTCTCCAGGTATTCCGTCTATTCCAGGAGCTTTTCTGCCATTCAAATCTTTTAATGTCTCTTAAATTCATATCTCAGTATTGCTTTTAAACTGGGTGTTGTCAATTACTAATTATACTTTGTGCAAAACTCAATTAAGTCAGTCTCCTCTTTCATTCCTTTTGCCCAGTCCGTATTCACTCACCGAGTGAATACGGAATACCACTAGTTGGTCTAGTGGTGAACACATCTTCGCAAATCAGCTGATTTGGAAGTCGAGAGTTCCAGCTTTCAACTCGTAGTAGTCAGTTATTTTGATACAGATTTGAATACTAGATCGTGAATACCGGTGTTCTTTGGTGGTTGGGTTTCAATTAACCACACATCTCAGGAATGGTCTGAATTGAGTCTGAATTGAGACTGTACAAGACTACACTTATTTACTTCATCCTCTGAAGTAATAATTCCGATGATTCTGAGTGGTAATTCCCAGATGCTAAATAGGAAAAGAAAGTCCATATTCACCCACTATATTTCCTTCCTTGCCTTTTCCAATGCTTGCATTCCATTCTCCAACTATTATTAAATTTTCGTTCCCTTTTATGTGTTTAATTCCTTCATCAATTTCTTCGTATACACACACTACCTCATCCTCATCATCATCAAGGGTGCTTGTAGGCATATAGACATTAACAATCGTTGTCTGTTTAGGTTTTGATTTTATCCTTTTTACAATGATTTTATTGCTATGCATTTTGAAATACTCTACTCTCTTCTTGTTCATTACGAAACCTACTCCTGCCTGCCAATTATTTGAAGCGAGTTAATTATTCTAAAATCACCTGACCAAAAGTCGTTTTCCTCTTCCTACCAAACCTCACTAATTCCTACAGCTACATTTACCCTACCCATTTCCCTCTTTAAATTTTCTAACCTACCTACCTTTTTTAGACTTCTAACATTCCACGCTTCAACTTGTAGAATGTTATTTTTTTTAATTTTCTGGTGACCCCTTCCTTAGTAGGGCACTAGCTTACCTTCAGAATATTTTACCAAGGAAGGCGCCTACATCACTGTTATATGAAAATGCAAAGAGCTACATTTTCTTGGGAAAAAGGCAGCTGTAGTTTTCCATTGCTTAAAGATGGACACAACAAAGCCTTCACTAATTCACCACTATCATGTGTGACTGCATTAGGCTAAAGAAGCAATTTAGCATTTACATCAGCACCTAGCATTACAGGACAGTTGCCAACAAGGCCAAGCATTCTATATCACTTCTGTAAATGTTAGTGGGATCTCTATATTGAAAATAACTAACTCAGAAATCAAGACCATCAATAACAAGTTTAACAGCGACAAGATGAGTATCAGTAACTCGCCCCAAAAAAACACAATCTCATATCCTCCTGCTCTGAACTGCAGACATATTGTTACTTCCAGTATAAAAGTTTTGTCAACCAATAAAACCTGGAAAACTGCCCTGAACCATATATTGCAAAAAGAATTATATCAAGGGACTTCCTTTTCATAATTTCACTTAACTTGATCTGGGCAATGTAAGCACCTTGAGAATCTGTCCAAACCTAAACAGACAATGAATTAAAATACATCTCAACAGCTCTCAAATAACAACCACAGTCCTTACTATCAACAGAGTGCTTGCAATCCTTGCGCAACCTTCTGCAATTTACAGAAGTAGGAGCCTCAGACTTTTTTAGGACTCACGCTTGTGACCCTCGTCATCACAATGTGCACAGAGTAAAGTATATGACAGAATTTAGCCCTATGATCAAATCTACAACACTAAAAACATCTCTGAACATCAGTGTACTGCTTGCTTCTATAACCTACTCTCAGCAACAAACTTCTTAAACGGAGTAGGCCCAATTTTCAAATATAACATGACTTAAGTATTCTGATTTTACATCTGCTTTACCTCCTTAAGTCTTTTGTAAACTTATAAGTAAACAATTTAAATTCTTCTATAAAACAACAGATTAGATAAAATACTAACTTTCTGAGTTTTTCTACTTCCTTTTCCTTGTCAGCACGTTCATCTTGATATCTTTTTAATTCTTCCTTCAACTGTTTCATGCTATCATCTATTTCTTTTTTTTCATCCATTTTCTGTTCCATTGTTTTTTGAGCTGTATGTCTAAAACAGACAAAAGACACAATTACAAAAAAAAAAACATCATCTATAAAAGAAAGATCTTACATAATTTAACATTTTCCATAGATGGCAAAATAAAAAAAAATACAAAGATGGTTAAAAGTTCATCTCTTGAAGGTATGAAGAGAATATATTTAATACGTACCAATAAATCTGGAAATTTAAGCATTAATCTGGATAAATAAAATATGTGTTGCATCGCAAGGCACAAAATTACACACCACACAAAGGGTCATATTTTTCCTAATGTTTAAAACTTTTCATGCTCTTATCATTTTCAGTAAACTTAGATTGAACATGTCAACTGTCAGCTCTTTCATGATATGATATTAGCAACCTATCATTATTAACACAGATTGCAGGTCTGAATTAATAATTAAGTCCCAGAATATTATGTTTTCAACTTTGTTAAGCACATGTTTTGAATATTTCAATATGTAGATATTGGAAATTTCAACAACCTTAATGTGTGTATTTAGAAAGCATCAAAGGAACAATAACAAAAATTAAAAATAATTTATTCATCCTATACTTTTTTCTAAGAAAAAAGACTTTTTGAAGGTATCTCAATCATAATTTCTCTTATATCAATGAATTTTTAAAAACAAAAGTTGATCTATAAAATAAAGACATTACTTTGTCAAATTCCCCTATGTAATTTTATTTTATTCATCAGTTGTTATAATAAACAGCGCACTAATGCAGTAAACTGAAATATCCTTTCTCTGCTAGTTTTAAGTAAAATATCTCCATACAGTCTGTCTATAAATTCATTAACACAATCACTTTTAAAAATTTAATTTTTTTAAATGAAATTTTTATTTAAAAGTATCTGTCATTCTTTCTTCAGCCATAAATTAAAACTGATCAAAATTATTTATCCGAAGTGCACTGTTATTTATACTGTGATCAAAAGTACAATCTGATGGTGGAATTTTAAACTATAAATTTATCTATACTAAATTTTTTTTAACTTCTGGGATCACCATTAGGTATTGCTTCAGACAATGAGATGAATGACAAGTAGCATGTGAAAATGCCATGCCTGACTGGGATTCGAACTTGGGACCTCCGGATGAAAGACCAAGACGCTACACTTGTGCCACAGAAGCCAGCAACTACATTAAATTAGATTAATTATACTATTTTTTTTAAGTTTCAAATTTTATTAATCATTATCCAAGTGATTCCAAACTGCACAGCAATCTCTAGGGAGATGATTTTGTAGCCAAAGATAGGAAAAAAAAGTTCATATAAAAATAGGTCAGAAAATAGTTTGTTAGCAAGTTTCAGCTAATGAAACATTTAGCCCTGCTTCCTGCTCCTTCTGTGATATTAAACCGTACTAAATTTCTTGGGGTACAAATCAAGTGGTAAATTTGGTGCTTCATTGTGGTTTTTATCTACGAAATTGAATAAAAGTGGTCCCAGACCTCTATATCACTTAGGTTTTAAGAAAAGCAGGGTAAAACACAAAAAAGTTTTGTCAGAAAATACACTTTTTTAGGTTTGGAATAAAATAGCTTTGTTAATTTACCAACAAACAAACAAAAATGTCTGGTTTACTCTGTAAGAATTTAATTTGAGAGAATTGATGTAAATAACATCTATAAAAATTGAACACAAATTTGAGAAGTTTAACTTTAATAAAAAACAAAACACACAAACTGGATTGAAAAAGTGATAAGACTTTAAACATAACAATCCATGTATAAATGCTAAAATATAAAAATAAATTTGAAAGACATCCCTCTACAACATATTCAAAATTTTTATTTTTCACAGGCTGGCAATAACAGTAGATCAACAATTGTGTTTAGTGTCTAGCATTTGAATATTCATTTCAGCAATTTTTGTGCTGGTATTACTCAGTCAGTCATTAACAATGGATGATACAACAAATTTGTTTTCATTTGGAGAGCTGATTGACATGTTGTTAGTGTATGGTAAAGTAAATAAAAATGGATTGGCTGCTGTGCATGAATACCGGGAAAATTATCCAGATCAAACAAAACCAAATCATAAAACATTCAAGGCTTTGGAGATGAGTTTAAAAAACAGGTATGCTTAAACCACGACATTTTGTGGGAAACACTGAAGAAACAGTATTTAATGGGGTACAAGTATCTCTCACCTCAAACACCTGAAGGATGTTACATTGCTTTCATATTCTGCAATCAAGTATGTAACAAACATTATAGGGGTAATATAATTATATCCATTCCATACAACACTTGTAAAAGAGTAATTACCACCCAATTTTGATAAATGGATGAAATTCTGACGATGGTTAATTATAAAATGTGAACATCATCCTGATTTCCTAAGTAATATTCTAATTACTGATGAATCACGTTTTAAAAAATGGATTGGCTGCTTATCGAAACACCCATACTTTAGCAGAAGAAAATCCCCATGAGACTGTTAGAGTCATTTCCAACACACTTTTTCATTTAATACATGGTGTGGTCTTCTTGGTGATAATCTCATAGGCCCGTTTTTTCTTACTGCCAAGGCTCAATGAACAGCAATACTTGCATTTTTTGCTAACAAATCTGATGTAACTCTTGCAAGATATTCCCACTTGCAGATATGGTTTTACAATGATGGTGCATCTGCTCACAACTATTGTGATGCAATGAATCATTTAAAAAAATATTTAGTAAGCAATGGATTGGTCAAAACAAACCCGAAAAACAGCCAACTCTCTCCCGATCTCATGCCAGCAGACTTACCCTTTGAGGTTGGATGAAGTCATTAGTCTTATGGAATGAAGTCATATTGGCACAGAATTGAGACATCATATAATAAAAGCTGGAGCTACTATTAGGAATAATTATGATGCTATTAGACATGTCCAGCTAGCATGAATTTGCCAAGCTGAACTACACAATGAACAAAATAGTGGCCACATTGAGCATCTATTTGAAGAAATGTTTGCAACTTTCTCAAGTAACCATTTTGATATTTAATAAATTTTAGAAAAAACCAATAAGCATGTGATTTTTACTTTTTTTAAATCTACTTTTTTATTCATTCTTTTCTGTTACTGCTAAGTTTTCTATTTGTTTTCATTTATTTTATGTTGTTAAACACTGATGAAAATTGTTCTGTTTAAAATCTTATCACATTTCTAATCCAGTTTTGTTTCTAATTAAAGTTGAACGTCTAAAATTTATGTTCAATTTTAATAGACGTCATTTATATCAATTTTCTCAGAATTAAATTCTCTACAAAGTAAACCAGAAATGTTTATTTGTAAATTAACATTTATTTCTTTCCAAGCCTAAAAAAGTGTATTTTCTGACAAAACTTTTGTGTGTTTTACAGTTTTTCTTAAAACCTACATAAGATAGAGGTCTGGGACCACTTTTTTCTTAGATAAAAATCATACGGAAGCACCAAATGTACCCAAAGAATTTCAGTATGATTTAATTTCGCAGAGAGAGTAGAAAGCTGACCTAAATGGTTTTGTGAGCTGAAACACGTAAACTACTTTCTGACCTATGTTTTTATGAATTTTTTATCTTATATTTGGCTATAGAATTGTCTCCCTAGACTGGCATGCAATTTGGAATAATCCTGTATTATCGTTCAATACTTCTTTACATTACTTTTTATGAATTTGGTTTCTAAATTTGATATTATATTAATACTATGCTATCTGGAAAATCATATTTGTAATAGTATTAAACCAATTTAAAACCAAATTCTTGAAAATTGCACAAGAAAATCTATTAACAGTAATATAAATAAACAGACAATTTTTAAATATTATGGTTGATTAAGTGAAATATCACAATTAATATAATCTTTAAAACAAGGTAATTTGTTTTTTTTTAATTAAATGGTTTCATCTTTGGCACCAACACCTAAAATTGACATGGATGAATATGATTAAATTACAAGAGATTATCTCTAAAGTACAGACCGTCTCATTGTAAACAAATTTATTCTGAAAACTTTAAAATATTTTTTATTTTTCTTAAACTACATACCTTATACTATTACTTATCTATATCATCACCACATCAATTAAGACTAAGACATTCATTGTAGCGATAAATCAGCTTCAATATACCCTTGTCGTATTCTTCTGCCGCCAGTCCACTTAGCCACTGATTAACAACATTTTTAAGTTACCGTCACCCGTGAATTGCTTACCGCTCAAAAATTCTTTCAATTTCCAAAACAAATGGTAATCAGAAGGAGCTAAGTCCAAACTATATGGTGGGTGATTGTAAATTTCCCATCCAAATGTTCTCAGTAAATCACATGTCAAACCCGCAACATGTGAACGTACATTTCATGCACCAGGATAATGCAGTCGGTCAGCCGTCCACATTGCCGATTTTGAATAGTGCGGTGTAACTTATGTAGTTTCACAGTAGGCTTCTGAATTTATAGTCGTTCCACGTGGCTTGAAATCAATCAGCAGTATGCCAAACCAATCCCAAAAGACTGTGGCCATCAGTTTGTATCCATATGGCTGTAGCTTGACTTTTGCTGGTCTGCTTGGTGATTGAGGATGACACCATTCACTTCACTACCAATTTCTCTCTGGCGTGTAATACATAATCCATGTTTCATCACCGGTAACAATTGAATTAAGGAACTTTGACCTTTTTCTGTGTAACGCATCAAAAATTTCATAGCAGATCCCATCCAGATTTTTTGTGACGTTCCATTAAAATGTGCACAAACGTTTCTGAAGCCTAAATGGTCATGAATAATGCAACCAGTAACAGCTCTTGAAACATCAGGAAAAAGAAAGGCCAGATCGAAAATCATTGAGAAATCTTTTCTGATTTCATCATCGACACATTTCAACAAGTCCTCATTGATTATCGAGGACCTCCCCAAACGCTCTTAATCATGTGCATTAATTCTGTTATTTCTAAACCTTTCACAACATTTTCGGACATTTCTTTCATTCATTGCATTATCACTGTACACAGTAACCAAGTGCCTATGAATTTCAGCTGGTTTAATATTTTGATAGTGTAAACATATGACAACATAGATTTTCCTATTCATTTTATTATGTAATAACTCACACATAATCAAAGATACTACAACACAACAACTTACAGACAATGCAGTGTGTACATTACTAGTGTGGTCATGAACAATACAGGTTCGCCTACTTGAAAAAAAGAAATATCCCAGCAGCCTTTACTTTAGAGATATCCCTTGTAATACGTATAAAACTAAGAATTTTCTTTTCTTAAATATAAAAATAAAATGAAGAGTTACATTGTAATAACTATCTTTGTCATAGCCATCATCATTGGTGTTTTGTTGAGTGGTGAATTTCTTATCACTGTTGCCTCCTATCGTTTCTTTTCTAAGCCTACTCTTTCATCTTATATTTTCATATTTGACTTTCTTAATCAATTTTAATATCTTTCTTTCTTTTCCCTTCTCAATTCAATCATTCCCTCAAGAACTTTCCTTCCCCCTTCCTTCTATGAAGAGAGAAGAAAAGCATTTCTCAATAAAACATAACCTATCCAATTTCCTTTCCTCCTCTGAACTGTAGAAGAATACTCTAGATAATATTGCCAAACAACTTCTCATTATTCACTTTGTGTTCTATTCCCTCAATCTTCTCTATATCCACACCTCAAACCTTAAATATTCTTCTTCACTCTTTCCTAATATTAACATTTTACACTGATACAACAAAACATTTCACAAATAGCATTTGTCCTCAAACTTTGGAAAATATTGTGTAGCAATTCCTACAACTCTGAATCTACGCTTCTGCATATTGATCATTTGTTCTTGTTAAAAATTTCCTATCACTGCTACTTCTTGTCCTGATTTTTATTTCACTCTTCCAATTCTGTTAATTTACTCTTCAGATATCTGCACTTTTCAACTTGTTTTCTTCCTTTCTTTGTCTTGATTGCAATGTCCTCCCTACTAGTTATCCCTGTAACATTGTCCCTTCCTCCCATTTATTTTCATTCTATACTTTTTCCTTTCTTTTTCTTACCATATTATTATTCTTTGAAGGACATTCTTCTCACTGACAGGACCACCACATCATCAGCACATCTGAAATAGTTTATCTTTTGAATCCTTATACTTATTCTTTTAGTAGATTCTTTAAGTATCTACAGAAAAATTTTATAAAGATGGTAATAGGCACAAGCCTTATCTTACTCTAATTACTTTCAAATAATCTCCATAACTCCATTTACTTTTACAGCTCCCTCAATTTTACAATACACTGTTTTTATCTAAACGCAACTTAACAATTTTTATATAAATAAAAGTTTTGTTATTTAACATTTTACAATTTTTAATAGAGTACTTACATATACTTTTGTAACAATTTGTTTTTGTTATGAATAACTTTATTCTCTGCTTGAAGAAACTCAACAGCCTCTTTCATAGGTCCCTCCAAAGCATCACGTTCCTTTTCAGCTAATTTAACTCTAGTTAGCTTTTCTGAACGCTCCTGAGTAAGCTCTTCAACTTTCAAAGCCAACTGGTCAATTGGTACCTGAAAAATATTACTAATACTATAAATAAATTAGTAATATTTGATAAAGCAGCTTGAATAAAATGTTCAGCATTTTAAAAAATTTAGAGTTAAAGTATAGAGATATAAGAACAGTTGCTAACTTTTACAGGAACCAAACTGCAAGATTAATAAGTCCAATAAGGATGTTACCTATCCCCGTTACTTTTTTATTTTTAAGTAGACGTTAATGATGTTAAAGAAGAGTTTAGATCCAGAATAATGGTACAAGGTGAAAAGATAAAGATGCTATGATTCGCTGATGATATAGTAATTCTAGCCAGAGTAAAAATGTTTTAGAAGAAAAACTGAATAGCATGGATGAAGTTCTACACAATTACCACATGAAAATAAACAAGAACAAAACAAAAGTAATGAAATGTAGTAAAAATAATGTAGATGGACCACTGAATATAAAAATAGGAAAAGAAAAGATTATGGAGGTAGAAAAATTTTGTTATTTGGGAAGTAGAATTACTAAAGATGGACAAAGCAGGAGCGACATAAAATGCTGAATAGCACAGGTGAAACATTAATAATGTGCTTAATAGCACAGTTATTAAGAATAATCTTGCTGCTGTAAAATGCGCTTGAGATACATGGACTCATTGTGCTGAATGATTCATTCAATAAAAAGGTGACTACATCAACCAATTGCTTTGAATAAGTATTAGTACCTTTAATCATAATTATTAACATAATAAATCATTTTGAGGTAAAAGTTATTATCGTAATTTTTTCTTTTTTTTAAATTTAATATTTCATTCTCTTTTATATATTTTTTGATTTTATGAATTTAACAGTATGAAGAATTTTTGTTCGGTTTAAAATTAATGTTTTCCTCCACATGAAATTCTATTCTGTTTTGAATTAAATTTGAATATCTGAAAATTGCATTTGTTTTCTATTGCTTTTATCTACATCAATTTACTTAAAATTAAATTTTCTCCAAAATTTTGTAAGAAATTTTTATATATTTACTGGCAAATTAACAAAGATAATTTAAAACAAATCTAATAAAATATTACCATTTGGTATATATTTAATTTTTTTTAAATTTATATTTGGTATTATTTTAAATGTTATCTGTTATTTTTAAATGTTTATATTTGATTTGATTTTGTTTTTACTGAAATTTTTTGGGCTTTGCAAACAATTTTCTTGGAAAATTCTAAATCTCTACTACAGATGAATTTTTATTTTTTTGTTAATTCAGGTCGGAAAAATATAAACTACCAAATTTGCTTTATTTGGAACCCAAGAATCTCAGTATGTCTTCATTTTACCCTTAGAGCAGAAATCAAGGCAAAAATAATTTGCTAGAAATAACTTCAAAACAAAGCATTTCCAGGTATTTGTTTACAGAAACATTTTTACTTATTTTAATGTTCTAATTCAGTTTTGTAGATATTGCCATGCAATACTGAATAATATGTACGCATTTATACAAATGTTAAAAAAAAATCAAATTGCTGGCGTAGATTTATATTGTAAAATTACTGATCAGATAACAAGTAGTGTTAACATTTTGATTTGAATGCTCACCTCTGTAATGAGATTATATATAATAAAAATGCAATTATTAAACTTTTATAAAACACACCACATACATAAAAATTAACTGTAAAACATTTAATAACAAACTATATATGTTTTACAAATTATGTGGCTTCTTGAATAACAATAAGGTTGAAAGAATATACATACAATTATTGTGTGTTTAGATGTAATAGGAAAAACAATACAAATTAATAGGAAATATTTATCAAATGGAAGAAGTATTTAAAATTTCAATAAAACTATTTTAAACTCACCGAAAAACAAAGGAGTACATAAATGTAATCACTACAGACTATAAATTGAGATATTTAATACAATCAGCTACATTTCTTCTTTGTCTTGGTATATCATTCAAGTAGAACAGGTTTCAACTACAAATACAACTTGTCTTTATCAGTAGGTTACTGATCAGCTATCAGGAAAATAACCACATCCTAAGCATTAATCATTCTCTTTTTTTATAAAATTGTGATGAATACATCTATTTACACTTATTTCCCATCATCTCAGTGAATGAGAGCAAACCTATCTCTTTCAAGTACGTAAGTATTAAAGGTACAACATGTGATATTCCCTTTCCCATTCTCTTGTTGTCTAAGTTTATATTTTTTAACACACAAATTCATTCATTTTTCATTTAAAAAAAATATTATTGCATGCTCCGTTCATGTAATTCTACTGATAATATTAATATGAATAATATCTCAAATGTGGAATAATCAACAGCTTGATCTTTGTTTTGTAGTGTTGCACAGGTTATACACTTTCACACATATGAGCATTATTTGCTCAATATAGTTAGTTACATTAACTCAAAAATCTTCATAACTGACATTTCTCAACACTTTTGCCTTTATTTGCTCAGCATTAATAAAACCCTCAAAACCAACACTCATTCAGGCAGGATCCATATCTCAAACTAATTTTTTTTTGTTTGCTTTAATTCATCATAGTCTAATTCTTTATTTTTAGTATTACAGTAAAACCTGAGTTTGAATTTCACAGAACCAAAAATATTTTCTATTGTGAACAGCATTCTGGTGAATACAGGGATGAACTAGTGGACTATACAATTAAAAAGAAAAAATATGGTAATGTACTTACCGGAACCCCATTTCATTTTCAGCAGTGGATTGTATAGTAGTTTGTTAGTGGGGTTGTAAGCACAAAATTTCTATCTTATGTTAGCATGTACAGAACAGTACACTGAATTGTAAAACAATGTTTGTATTTAGTATTTTTTCATAAATTAGTTATTTTTTTTTGTACTGAACTTTTACTTTCAGCTACTCTGCTGTCAGAAAACAGATGTTAAACAATTCTGAATCATTTGCTGTAAGTGAAAATTCCTGAAGGTCTAATAGGTTAGATAACGCTGCACTGTATGATCTAGGTTTTTGTATCATTCATTACTTTTACAGTCCTCGTCATAAGAATCGCTTTTGTCTTCGCCAGTTTTCTCTCGATGGCGGTCAATAAATCCATCTATATTCTCTATGTTAGCCTTGATCTCTAATAAGTAGTCTGTGTTAACAAAATCTTCAACAATTATATTTTCATAAGACAAGTTCAGTTCTTCCTGCATCATCAAATGTCACTGTAAGTTCTGTTTCTATAGCCGTGTAGAATTGAAAGTTTGCTTTTTGGAAGCAGTATTGAACAGTCTCTGTCAATATGCATTTAAATGCTTCTGACAGCCAAATTATAGCGTCGAGCATTGATATAAATTTAGTCAGTTGAGTAGCTGACCATGCCCCAATTAAGTAGTTGCTAACAGATTTCATTAAAATTCTACAGTAGTGTAATTTGAGACATTTAATTACACCCTGGTCCATAGACTGGGTAACACTTGTATTTGGTGGAACTAAGCTATAATTTAACTTGGCTTACTGCAATATCCAGATAACATGTGGTGTTATCTAAAAAGAGAAGAACGTGTCTATTTTGCTGCTTCATTCTTGTGTTAAACCCTTGCAATCACTCCTCCATAACGTCATCGACGATTTTTTGTTGGATCTCCATATTACAGGAAGATTGTCTTTATCAGTAACAACTTTGACATGACTAATTTTTATTTTTATTTATGTAAGGTAATTTGTAACATAGCATAGTACAGTATACTATATACATTATGTATAGTACAGTACAGTATATGTATTCTATTTTATATCATGGGAAAATTTAGCACTGTACTTTATGTATAGCATTAAATGAGTATAAATATTTTTTTGCATAAATTACAGTGCTCTACACTAT
The DNA here is from genome assembly GCF_047948215.1 of Lycorma delicatula. Taxonomy (NCBI): domain Eukaryota; kingdom Metazoa; phylum Arthropoda; class Insecta; order Hemiptera; family Fulgoridae; genus Lycorma; species Lycorma delicatula. The sequence goes on along the minus strand of NC_134455.1, from coordinate 258,628,201 downwards.
TCTCAAAAAACGTTTCCATTAACTCATGAGATTTTTCCACTCCACATCAGCCAGGTTTCCGTTATTTCAGAGAAAATTAACATCACACCTTTGATAAAATTCACAGGACCAGGGAAATTTTCCATTGTAGACAGGATTTTGTTAAATCCAGATTCCTTTACTCAGGTTTTACTATATCATCATTTAATAATTTTTTTTGGATAATAACACTATCCACACACTAACTTACTATCTATACTAAAATGAAAACAAAATTTACAGAAAACTTAATACTATTGCCACTTACAGAAAGCTCATTTGTTTTAAAAAAAACATGACCTAATGAAAACCTTAATAACAAAATAATATAAGGTAATCTTTCAGTTAGTTCATATGAATATACTAAATCATGTACCGCTTAAATTTCACTTGGGCTAACTGTTGTAGTTTTAATCTTATTTTTATTCCCAATTTACATTGGATTTATGTGCCGGTTTACACCAGGTCTTCTGTAGTAACTTCATTTACAACATTCCAAACAATTATTTAACTGTGAGAAATCTGTTTCAGTCAACAATCTTCTACTTCACTTGAACCAAACATTAACTTCATCAATTTAACTGATAGTGGTAAGGTAACCAGTTACTTACACAACTAAAGCTGGTAAAGCAAATAAGTAACTTTTATAGCTTTTCTGTTTGACTACTTCTATGTATATTCAGCAATTGGAACAAAATTATTTTTTCATGAAATGGAATTATTTTTGTAACCAATTATTTCTATCTTTGGATAAATTTAGTAATAAGTGATTTATAAACTGAAGAGAATGATATTAACTGTTAATACCAGTAATTACTCTATGATGTAATATATAAATTGGTATAAAACTGCTGTTTGTAAATAACTGCATCGTTTTTGTATACACTCCTTGCTTGGCTGACTCTGTAAATAAATAATTGATGAAAAACAATTCAGATGATGCTAAATTGATCAGTGTTTCACCCAGGTGTGCTGCTGTTGATACAATTGATTTTAGTTATTTTACTCAAAAAATTACATCTCACAGAATCAATTTCCAAAAATACAAAAAATTTCATTCAAAAAATTGAAGTAGTTTATTTTTTCTACCTGAACTCAGTTTATTAATGAACATACACAATTCACAACAGTCAGTTCATTCCTCTAAAATACATCCTTTCCCACAAAATAATAAAAAAGACATTTATGTTGCCATTGGAAGTACTTCAATTCAAATTTCATAAATAATATTCTGTATTGCTATTCTGTACTGCCATTGATCAAGTTAATGAATTTTGGTCACAGACTTCTTTCAACATTGTTTCTTCCTAATCATGTCAAGTAACTTACATTCAATACTTAAAACATATATGTAACACATCACAAACCTGTTCTGCTACTTTCCATACTGAAAAAAGAAGCACATTAATTTTGTTTCCTTTTTGAAAATATTCCCGCAGCCATTATACAAAAATACAGATTCTGTGATTTAAAAAAAAGAATCTTGGATTAATTTGTCTACCCTACCACCATTGGCTGAAAGAAATAATTTAAAATTTATTAAATTTAAAAAACCTAGTATAAGTAGGTAATTAATTAAAATCTAATAATAAAAAAAAAAACATGAATTTATATAAAGCAAATATAAATCAATTGACTTAGCATTCTGTTCAATTGTCCTCAAAATGTAGATAAGAGAATCGGAGTGGTTTGTATTAAGTTGTAGGAAAGAGACAAGATGTTGTAATTGCGGTGGTGGTAGACCTTGCACAACCTTAGCTTATAACCACATTAACATAAATAACATTTTTATCACTACAATGCGTAGGACACACATTTTAATAATCAGAGTTATACATCTGTATGAAAATAAACTTTGGCAATAACAGCTATCTATTTACTTTGTTCTTTCTAAATTAAATTTCTACATGTACCATTATGCAAGAGTTTATTATTTTACATTATTTCTCTTTCTAAAGAGAAAGATTATTATTTTTCTTCAATCGTCTGTTTTAAAATTATACAATTCTCTTAGCTTATACTTTACTTCACCTTAAACCGGGATGTTCCAATAATATCTTCTAAGTATTCCAACATGCCAGATTCATGCTCTGATGGGCCTTTAGGTTTCATCATAGCAATTTGTTCTACCTCACCCTTTAACAAAAAAGAGAAGAAAGTAAGCAGGTTATCTTTTTTTTTTAAAGCTTATACAAAAAAAAAACATTGTAAGACAGCCCAATTGTTGATTTTTAACTCTTCTTAAAGTATTAACAGGAAGAAAAATGGCAGCATTAAACTTCGAGCAAACAATTAATAATAGACTGACACAGTGTTTAACTGCACATAAATAGATTTTAACCAGTAATATATTCTGAAAATTATGGGTATAGGTCTGATTTGTAGTTCTCAGACTAAAACCAGAAGCTCAATTCCTTTCCAACTGATTTTGAGCAAGGATGTAGACAAAAGATTAGTTTAGTTAATATCAATTGAAGATTGGCGACTAATCTTAAAAATGGCAATTTTTAACTTCAATAATGATGGGCATTCAGGTTGAATCAATTGCATCAGAATCTGACTATGATGCATTGCTTTATTCATGTTTACAACAGCTAAAACCTTTTGTAAACTAAATTAATAATCACCCCTAGTCTATTTCCAGGAAGGGCTTGCCATTTTTCAATTTACAATTGAAAAATGGCTACATCATTTACAATTTTATTTATTAGCTGTGCAAAAGCAAAATCCTCTGAAGAAATAATCTTCTTTAAAATCCTTTATTTTCCTAATTTTGACTCCAACTTAAGGTTTCTGCTTCCTGTAATCTACTTGGAATTGCTGGGACTGAGGTCCCAGAGAATATCTTTAGAGTTCTAAACATCACAGCATCTGGAACTTCAAAGATAAAAATATTTTCTATTCCACACTTTCCATAAATGGAATTTTAATTTCCCTACATTCTAAATTAGATACTCTTTAAAGGAGTATTCTGTAAAGTAAATGTAACATCTGCACCAGCTCAATTCTCAGTTGTTAACAAAACCTTTAAATAATTAACTACTAAGAGTGATTGTGAAAGTACCACAAATCATTAACATTAAAAAAAGGGTGCTTCATGCTGTCAAAAACAAAGAAAAATAAATCAAAAACTAAGAGTAGATCAAGATGGACAATATATATGTTTACCCTTAATTAATCCTTTACACTAACTCCTGCAAGTGAGGAAAATGGTTACAATATAAAATTTATATTTTCTTGAATGTAATAAAATACTCTGTGAAAATTGTATTTATTCATATAGGGCTTTATTTATTATTAAAGTGAAATTTATTACCTAATGCAACATGTACTGATAACTTATAGCAAAAAACAAATTCTTCATATCATGATTTAATGTTAAAACAAACAACTTAATAAAAAATAAAATTATAATACTGAAAAAATAATATAAATATTGAAACTACTCATAAAAATCAATTATGTTATAATTTTGTTGTGAATTTTACAACTCCTCTTAGGTCAAATGACCAAGAAAATTCTCTGCAGAGTTGGTTTTATATTTTTCTTATATGAGGACTGTAAATAAAGTAATGAGACTGCGTCAGAAAAACTTTTTATATATAATCCAATTAAACATGGACTCACCTTCGAAATAGTTCCCTTGGGAAGCCATGCAACGCTTCAAACAGTGTTCCCATTCTTCATAGAAGTGTTGGAACTCAGAAACCGGAATATCCTTCAGATGGTTGGTTACATTTTTTTTATGTTTTCTACTGTTCCAAAATGGTGTTCTTTGAGGTGTTTTTTTTAAACTTGGGACAGGAAAATTTGCAGGGACTCAAGTTGGGTGATTAAGGTGGTTGAGTTACTACAGGAATGTTCTTCTTCGACAAAAACTCATTAACTGAGAGTGCAGTGTGACAAGGTACATTGTCATGATGCAGGATCCAGTTGTCTTGGATGGCTGGTCTCATGCGGGCAACTCTTTTCTGCAGTCTTTCAAGAATTTCTCGGTAAACATATTAATTTAAAGTCTGACCTGCAGACAAAAACTCCTTATGGACAAAGCCATTACTATTGAGAAAAAAATTAGCATGGTTTTGATTTGCTCATTTTTGCTTTTTTGGAACATAGAGAGTTTGAGGTGTGCCACTCCTTTGCTCTGGTGTTATGTTTCTGGGTCGTACTCAAATATCCAAGATTTACCACCAGTAATAACATTTTTTAGAAAATCAGGATCAGTTTTAATTTGTCCTAGAAAATTGAAGCACACTTCCACCCTGTTCTTCTGTTCAAGAGTGAGGTTTTTGGGACCAATTTTGCACAAACCTTTTTCATGTCCAATTCATTTGTCAAAATTTGATGGACTGTGGTATGGTTCAAATTCAATTGATCTGCAATCATTCTGGCACTTAATTGCTGGTCGTACCATATCAAGTCTCTAATTCGCTCAACATTTTGTCACTTTTTGATGTTAACAGCATGGATCGTTCACAACTGATTCCCAGCCATCTGAAAATGCTTTAAACCACCTAAAAACTTGAGCTTATGACAGGGCATCATCTCCAAATGCTTTTTTCAATTTTGAAAGTTTCAGTAGCATTCTCACAGAGTTTAACACAAAACTTGATTACACAATGTTGCTCATAATTAGTATCACTCATTTTTATAACGCACAACTAAAACTCATTTCGCAAAAGTTCGTTTACATCTCACATGGCAACAAAAAACTAAAAATATTAATACCTAATATAAATCGGCTGCTGTTCATATAACCATATGTTCACTAGTAATTTTACAGTGTTGCCACTTTGGCTGCCAAAAAAACTCGTCTCATTACTTTATGTACAGACGTATGTCTCTTTATGCACTTTATGTACAGTTCGTATGTCCATTAACACGTTGACTGCCGACCACTCCGATCGGAGTGTTTCGGCTTCCTTCGGGAGTGCCGCCCACTCCGATCGGAGTGGGACTACTTAGTTCACTGTACAGCTTCATTGTGAGTTCGGCATTATTGAAATTTGTGTGTTATTGTGTTGGCGTCCTTTTAAAACAATATTTTTATACGGTACGCGTACCGGTTCTGCATTTTTTTTTCTGACGTCATATAAAATGGCGGATATCCAGGACCTTCAGGACTGTTCTTAAAAAAATCTGGTGATTTTACAAAACATAATCAGTTATCTAATGATCAACTAATTCATTATTTGGAAAACAGTGATATAAGTGACGATAGTTTTCCTGATAGTGACATTGATCTATCAAGTTCCAGCACTGAAAACGAAGATGAGGTTACACACGATATGGTTTCACCAATTGATATCAATGTAAATTCAAGTGGTGTATGGAGTGATACAGGTATGTTGAAAAAATGTACATGTACAAAACAACAGAATTTATTGGTTCCAATTCCAGGCGACGGCAAACCCCTAGATTTTTTCAAGTTAATCTTTCACGATAATTTTTTGCAAACTTTTGTCCATGAGATAAATGAATACGCTGTGGAAGTTTTTTGCCGACCAGGGATAAAGGGAAGATCTCGTATAACAAATTGGAAGGAGTTAACATTAGAAGAGTTAAAAGTTTTCCTAAGTTTGCTGCTTCACACAGGTACTATTTCATTGTCCCGACTGAATGACTATTGGAAGACCGATCCCCTTTACGATATTCCCGTTTTTCAAAATTACATGTCACGAAACAGATTTCTTTTAATATTAAGATGTCTGCATTTTACGTCTAATCATAATGATGATGATCGTTTAGGAAAAATAAGATCAGTAATTGATTTTTTTAATAAAAAAATTAACGAATTTTCTACCCAGGCAAACAATTGTCTCTAGACGAAGCTATGGTTCTCTGGCATGGCAGATTACAATTTCGCCAATATATAAAAAATAAACGCCACAAATACGGCATTAAATTGTATATGCTGACAGAACCAAACGGTTTAGTTCTTAAATTTCATGTTTATCAAGGGTCCTCTGATGTTCATTGTGGTGCCGGTTACACAGACAAAGTAGTATTGCATTTATTGGATGAGAAGTTACGAAATGGGCATGCAGTGTACACTGATAATTTTTATAATAGTGTGGGTTTGGCTATGAAATTATTAGAACACAATACATACTGTACTGGAACCCTTCGAGCAGATAGAAAGAATAACCCGAAAAAGTCAACACTTTAAAACTGAAACGGGAGGAAAATAAATCCATGTTTTGTAATGGCGTTCATGTCGGTAAATGGCGGGACAAAAGAAATGTAACATACATTTCTACTGAATTTGGGAATGAAATGAAAATGATCACAAACAAAAGAGGAGTAGAAACTGAGAAGCCAATTGCAATAATAAATTCATGTCTGGGATAGATAGCCAGGACCAAATGATGGCATATTATCCGTGTAGTCATAAAACCTTACGATGGTACAAGAAACTTTTTATACATGTATTGCAATTAGGTGTTGTAAATGCATATTATCTTCACAACCAGTATGTTAAGCCTGGACGATTGTACGAGTTTCATTTGGAAATAATCAGAGGGTTGTTGTCATCTCGTACATCGATACCAGTACAACGTAACAGAAAACTGAATCTTACAGAAAAGAGTACCCACCGGATTAGCAAATTCGAAAAAACGGCTAAAGAACAAAAAGGATTGAAAGAATCGAAGCAAGTCAGCAGAAAGGAATGCAACTATTTATGAATGCACGATGTGTTTTGGAAATCCAGGTTTATGCATAAACTGTTTTGATGAATATCACAAAATGTTAAGCAAAAATTGATGTGTAATTATTCCATTTTATCTCTTTTCATTTTAGTACTCAATTTAATTCTTTTTCCTTTTTAAACTTAAAATGTCATAATCAAGACACGTTTTCATTATCAGATTAGAAAAGTTATTTTATTATTGTATTTTTTTTCTAATTTAACTTTATTTAATTTTTAATTTTTTAAACTTACAATTTATTAATAAAGCCTTTATTTCATTACAAGAATGGGTTTTCTTATTTCATTGCCTAAAATTCACACACTGCGATCGGAGTTTTCAGCACCAATTAAAAAAAATCGGTAAAGGATGCCGACCACTCCGATCGGAGTTAAATAAATTTTTATAATTTTTAAATAAATAAATAATGAAAATGACATTTTTAAAGCTCCTCCCTTATAATAAGATCATTTTAACTGAAAAGTGGTAAAAAAACTGAGCGGCATCGGCAGTCATAATCCATTTTTCTTTCGGCAGTCAACGTGTTAATGCCTGTTTATCTTTTTAAATTTTTATATTTCTGTTTTACTTTATGTAAAACAGAACATCAGACATTTTTTTATTATTATTATTACCACCATTGCACTTTACTTAAAATATTAACCAAATTAATGAATTCACCTAAGCAGTAACCATTTTAGGAAGATATTCTTTCCTTAATGATATATATTCTTACTTTATATTGAAGAGCACATTTTCAGAAGCACCTCCATCATCAATTTTTCATAAAAAAATAACTTGAAGTCAAAAAAGATAAGTTAAATATCCTGTCTTACCTTGAAAAATATTTTAATGTTAATCATCAAATGGTTACATAACACAAACAATTGACTATACTTCCTTTCTTTAAACCTTTATTAGGTGGATTCATTAACTTAGGCATTATTCTTATAAATATAACATTCACTTTTTATTTTCTAAAAATAATACTCCTTCAATTAAGTTCAATATAAAATCATAAATATATGTTTCACAAAAACCATCATAATCTAAACACTGCAAAAAAATACCATTTACATATGTAATTTCTAGCATGAATTTTGACAATTTCTACATTTTTATGTAAGCCAGCCTCCGTGGCATGACTGGTAGCATCTTGGCCTTTCATCTGTAGATCCCGGGTTTGAATCGGGATCAGGCATGGCATTTTCACACACTACTTGTTGTCATTCATCTCATCTTCTGAAGTAATACCTAAACAGTGGCCCCAGAGGTTTAAAAAAACCAATAATGCTAAATAAAGAGCAATTTTCATATGATTTATTCTAAACAGTCTAACCATTTGACCATTATGCCTGCAAACTGACAGACGTCAACACAAACCTCCTATAGGAGAATGGTAAATTATATGTTTATGAGCCAACTACAAGATACATGTCAACACATGTTCTATGATCCTTTTTTAATTTAGGACAACCTAATACTAATTTTCTGACTGTGTAATTTATTTACAAATAACTGTACTAGTCTTTTCTTCCATTTTTTATTATACTTTTAATATGTTAAAGAATGCTGAAATATTTGAATGGTGAAAAGTATGCTATATAATACTATATTTAATTTCTAATAAAATAAATTATGATTTTTAAAAGTACTTCTCTATTTATAAAAATAAATTATCAAATAATTTTCTGAAATACACTTTCATAGCATAAATAGCTAAAATTTTGTTATACTCATTTTCAAGATGTAACACATTGTGCAGATTTATTAAACATTTATCCTCTAGTGGAAAGAATAAAATATATATATATTCCATTCTTTCATTTTAACCAAAGGAATGCACAACAAAATAAAATATTTATTCTTTTATCTATGATCTATTTAAAATTAATGGCTTATTTTTATAATTTAGGAAAGACAAGTGTACGTATTACAAAGTGACATTCAAAATACTCAGGACTCAAGCTGTCACACCTGCACTAATGCAAATTGTTACTATTAATTACTAGTACGTTAAGAATTAATGAGCCAAGTAACATAAAGTTACTTACTTAAAGTAACATTTAAGGAAGTATTGATGTTTATCATTTGTTCACCTTTGTGCATCCACTCTCAAAAAAATGAGAAGTTTTTATTTAAATTTTAATTTTATAAATTCTTGATAAGCTCTATAACTTTACTCACTTTCAATCAACCTCAAAGGCATTTTTACAATTATTAATTGTATCTACTTCTGGTAGAGAGGCAGCAGCAACAATACATATTAACTGCTAGCACATACAAAAGGCAAATAAAGAACAAAGTTACTCCTAATATAAATTCCTCCCATTAAAAGTCAGACAGTGGGAGAGCATTGGTGGGTACAGAGCACTCTATTGCCCTGGGGGTGAGAAACTGCTCCCAAACGTGGAGGAACTTCTTAAGGAAGTCAATGGTATTGAAATACAGACTGCAACGGAAAACCACTATATTAAAGATCCTAGTGATAATTCCTTGCATTATGCTATGATAATGGCTTCTTTGATTAAATGTTCAGAGTTAAAATAGCTTCTCATTTAGTTCCGGGAGAAGCAAAAAGGAATTTAAAGACTGATTACAAACAACAACTTGGAACGCCCAGACTTGTTACAGAGTGGGAAGTTAAAGAATCTCAAAACAGAAATGACCTATGTATTTTATGGACTGGGTTGAGGAATAAGGCAACATTAATACTCCTTATGAAATTCACGTGCAATGGTGTTTAATTGTATTATTGGTGTTTTATTGTGCTTCTATAGTCTAGATCAGGATTAGTAGAAAAATCGTACAAGTTCATGTGAATTTTTTTATCGAGGAAAACATGAGTTATAGTGTTTTTACTTATACGAAAACACTTATTAGGACAACATAACCTACTTCTTGGGTCGTAATTTTTCTAAGTCCAATGACAAGAAGAAAAAAGCTATTGACGTCACTAAATATCAAAACGACAACTTAGAATATTTTCATTCTTACTTTCAGGTAAGAAAATTTTTGTAAATGTTACTGATAGTAGGAACTTCACATCCTTTTTTCTAACTCAATATCCCTTATACAATCAAAACCGTTCCTGCTCCTGCCAAATTACAACATTCCCTTCATTTTACTGTACTGGGGTAGGAATAGACCAGTAACGAGTAATAATGCTGAAACAGAGAAGCCCTGCCTCAGCTGGCAAAGTGGTTGCTGTGGTGAGAACAGAGAATCGCGATACTAAAACATTGCTTGTTAAAGTTTCTGGCAAGTAGTACGCTAACCTGCTGAAGACAATGAAAAACCATGTATCTATTGATGACGTGGTAGATGTATTGTTCCTGAGAAGGAGTAATTATGATGAACTGAGGATTTGGGTCAATAACAAAAAGGCAGCGGAGACTTTCAAATCTATTCTACAAACCAAGGCTTTGCAGTTTAATGCAAATAAATCCCAGCGGGCCATGGATATCTGCTGGGTGGTGGTGCAAAGGGAAGCGGTTGATATAATTACTTTTTTGGAGCCAAACGAAGCAACGACTGAGGGGCCCTGTTAGCTGACAGATCTGACAACTGGAGCTGCTATCAGTTTCCCGGCAACTACAGTCCTGGTAATTTACAGCGGGGCGGGAAGAGGCTTTGTCTGGGTAGACATAAGCAATCTGGTGTTGTTTAGGTATTATCACTCGCCCAACACAAATTTGAAAATTTTCTTGGATTTCTTAAGATGATCTGGGTAAGGTGAACAGGAATACAGGTAAAAGAGTATTAGTGGGAGGGGACTTTACCACTAAATCCCCTGAATTCACCAGTCAGGTCACAACAACCAGAGGCTGACGTTTGAGTGAACGGGTAAACCTGCTACGGCTTAGTTGTATAAATGAAGGAGACATTTATATGAGGAGAATCTAGGTTGGCCACTGACTTGACATTTGTAACAGAGGACCGCATGGGCAACTATTGCAATTGGATGATACTAGAAGAAAGCTTATCTGATCAAATGCTTATCAGGTTTGGCTAAAGGATAGGTAGTAAGATAGTGCCACCAGCTAGACAAGTTATCTCAAAGGCAGGATGTATCGGGTTTTCAAATAATATAAGCAATTGCCTTGTTAGTATCGAGTCCCCAAAAGAGTTGGTATGGATATCAGGCGATGAATCCCACAAAGGGGAAATGGATGCATTGTCTGATACCACGAGTAGAATTGTGGGCCAGGAGGTTCAGAGAACTGGGATACTGGATGAAACAATCTCTGACAGGCCATGGGGTATTCCATACGTACCTATAAAAGCTGAAAAGAGTGTGAGACCTAAACTGTCCCTACTGTCATGAGCTATATTCACCAGAACACGTAATTTTTTGGTGCCTGAGGTGGGACAGGGGATGCTGCAGTTGTGTGGTTGTAACCGGACAATTTTACATAGAAACAATAGTAGAAACGATGCTACACAGTAGGAAGAATTATGACATGGTGGTGAACCTCATAACAAGAGATACTTCAAAGGAAAGAACAGGATGCCAGGAACACACAGGATGTGTAAAGAGATCCTTGTGAAGTCTTCTAGGTGGAGGCAGAAGAGCAAGACTGGAGAGCAAGGAGGTGTGGACAGCCTTCTGTGGAGCTGATGTTTGTCCACACTTGCATGGATGAGCGGCATTGATGATGCACGGGGACTCCAAAACCCCTGAGTTCAAAGGCACCTCCCTGGGCTGTGTTAATGCTTAAGTGCGGGCTCTAATCCAGTCCTGGGAGGGAAGAAGCAGTGAGAGGGGAGGTTTGTTGGTAGGGCGCAGGTACAAAACTCCTATTAACATCTTGTGGAACCTTGTTAGCGAGCCCAACACTTCATCCGTAAATGGGGTTCCTCCAACTCAAAAAAACAGAAATGATAAATAAAATGGATATATCAGGAATGAATTAAAGTGGTAGAACAAGGTGAAATTAATAGTGATAAAGTAACCACATTCTATTCTGGAAGAAAGAAAAGAAAAAACAGCGGCAATAATTATGAGTAATAAAAGTAGCAATACGGGTGCAGAAAGTATATTATATATAAATGATGGATTAATATTAATAAAGATTGGATTTTACTAAGATTTATATAAAAGTACATATGTCAAAAATGAATTATTAGCAGAATTTTACAAAGAGAAAAAATTATTTATAATCAACACTTGGTTCAAAAGCCATAAGAGTTGATTAAGTGAGTATCATTGGAGACAAAGCTTACAATCAGATAGACCATATCCCAGTAAATGGAAGGTATAGGAATGCTCTTAAGAAAGCAATGGATTACCAGGTATAGATATCAATAGCAATCATGAGCTACTTATAATGGAAATGAGAGCAGCTCTAAAGAAAGTAAAGAAAATGAAGGTACTTAAATGGAACTTAGAAAACCTAAGAAATTGGATGAGGAAACAATGGGAGAAAAAATAGCTAAGGCAATTAAAGAAAACAAAAAGGTAAATGAGAAAAGTGAGGAGACTTGGATAAGAATAAAATAAACATCAGAGGAAGAACTAGACTTTTATGAGAGAAATACAGCCAAGATATGTTAAAGAAAATGTAAGAAAGGAGATATAAGAATAAGACAGGAGAATATGAAACAACAATGAATTGTAAACTTAAAAAGTAAGTTAAGGAAAGAATAACATAATGCTAGGGAAATGTGGCTGAAGAAAAAAATACAATGATGTTTGATGTGCGGGAAGGTGAAAAGCATTACATGAGACAAACATAAAGGGAATGGTAAAATAAGGATAAAGATAAATGAGAAGTAAGAAGAGAAAGGTTGATGGAATACTTGGAGAACCACACATGACAAGAGAGAAACTTGAGGAACAAACTTAGAAAAGGAATGGATGATACCTAAAGAGGATAAAGGACAATCAGCATTAAAATATAAAGTATAGAAGGAATAGAATAAAAAATTAACTGAAGTAAATGAACTTCCCATAGAATTTTAAAAATGCTTTAAAGGAGGAAGGAGTAGAAGAAACAGTTGAACAGGATAGTTGAATAGGATATACAGTATGGGAGAAATGGCCTGAAGACTGTGAAAACAGTAATGATACAAATTCCAAAGAAATCTGGTACCAGAAAATGTACATAACATAGAACAATAAATTTAATAGTCCATGTAACTAAAATATTGTTAGAATCCTAAATCAGAGGTTGATAAGAATAATGGATAAAAACGCAGGGGAGGAACAGTTTGGCTTAAGGAAAAGGAAAAACCACAGAAGCTGTGGGGCTACTATGGATTGCTGGAGAGAGATATTTAAAGAGGAGACAATGAGTGTGTTTCCATAGACTTAGAGAAGGATTTAATAGAGTTAAGTGCATGAAAATGAAAATTATTATTACAGAGAAAGTAGTAGAATAGAAAGACAGAAGGTTAATTAAGGAAATATAAGGGAGACAAATAGCAGCCATCAAAGTAAATAATAATATAATTGACTGGGTGGGTCAAGATGTTAGGCAAGAATGCTGTCTTTCACCAAGATAGTAACACTTACATTGAAGTTATGATAAGGAATATGTCAGAAGAAAGAGAAAAAAGAATAAGGACAAAAATAAGGTGCATACAATTTGCTAATAATGGTAATTCTTGCTGATGGCCCACATGTGTTTCAAAGATTGTTAATAGCCCTGAAGAAATGAAAGAGTAAGTAATGAAAATAAATAAAAGAGGATTTAGTGCTAATGACAAGTGAAGGAAAAGTAGAAAAAGTAAAAAATTAGAGATATTTATCATTACAAAAAGTAAATAAATTAGAGAAATAAGACTAAAGACAGTGATGGCAAAAGAAGTCTTCACTAAGAAGGAATTAACTATGTAGTAAAAATCTGGAGTTACGAGTTAAGGACGAGGTTTGCCAGATGTTTTGTATGGTGACTTATATGGAAGTAAAGCATGGATAATGAGGAAGAGGAAGAAGAATTGGACTCAGGCTTTTGATGCAAGTATGGAGAAGGATGAAGGCAGTTAAGATGGACAGAAAAAGTGAGGAATGAAGAAGTAATGAACAGGATTAACGAAGAAAGAGTACTTGCACAGAATTGGTTAGGATATGTGGTTAAAGGAAGTGGAATCCTGACAGCAGCATCAGAAGGGCAGTAGAAGGAGAAAGGAAGTGAGGAAGAAGTTAGAAGTTAATAGATGAGGTGAAGATTGAAAACTACAAGGGGATGAAGGAGAAGGTTTGGGATAGAAATTGATAGACAGCAGTAAAAAAAGGGACACACCACCAGACAGAACAGCAGATGATAAAGACTGACACTATTACACCTGTATTACTGATCTATTAGGGGTCACTACTACCAGTTAGAATAATGTTTTTTATAGGTTGGTGAAGTCTCAAACTTGTTCTTCCCAACCCCGTAGGGGGAAGACACCCACCTTGTGACGTGACTGGTCACCACACCACCCACTCTGTTCTGAACCCTGAGGGGCTTTATCTGAAGTCGCCTTTAGACCCTCTTAACTGATTACATCTCACAGACATCAGTCAGGCCTCAATCGGGATGCCACCAATGTAAATGCCTCGGCAGACATTTGCATCAGTAAAATACAAATCAAATTTTGCCTTCACGAAGGCCGCAAATGAACATCTTTCATCCAACCTAACATGATTCCCTTAAACTAACTAACTGACCCGCGAACCCCACGCCTAGTCCAAATTTGACAATACCATTCATGACTGCGAATGCCTCAGAAAATGAACAAGTTGAAAGTTAAATCAGTGCTACACTCATATCAATCAAAATTATGTTTTACGCAACATAGAAATTCAGACCTACACCCAAATAAGTCACCTAACAAGGGGAACGTAACCTCATTCCAGTTTGTGCAGGAGCTGGGGACAAACCCCATACACCCACCCCGTCCCATCATGGAGTCTCACATGGCATGGCATTACCAAGTCACAATCAGGACCACCACCGGAAGAACAGTCACACCCCCCCCCCCCCCCCCCGTGTCGCACAGGTTACCATACCACAGCAGCATGACTACCGAAACTTGTTCAGTTGACACAGTCAAGAATTACAACTGCTGAGGTAAGGTTAATTATTATTTTACAGTTTTGAATTTAAATTTAAAAATAGAACAGAAAGCAGCAATTAAATGTTATGGGCAAATAGGTAAAACAGGTACCAAAACAGTTGAAATATTTAAAATTTCATACAGAGAAGAATCTTTAAAAACTCATGAAATCATTTAGCATGATTTTATACTGGATAATAAAATAATAAACAGGAAATTCTTCTAAAGTAATGTTGTCATCAATGACAAGCATTTTTTCAATCGTTTCCTCATTTTTGGCCCTTGTTATATAACAAAGAACCCTTGTTATATCCCATCCACATATTTCAAGATATTTTTTTTTTATATTCTAAAACTAAATGGAAATGAAAAGAATGGATTAATTCTAAACACTAACAAGAAATTCCAAAGGAAGTATTTTCTCAGGAATTTAATTCATTATAAGTGAAGTAAATAATTATAGAGACAAATGGAGACTATATTGTCTAAAAGTAATAATTCATATTTTTTTGTTTATTGTCTGCAATTTTAATGATCCAGAAAATGTTCATACTGTACATACAAATGTATTGAAACATTATATTTGTATTGAGTCATATTTACTACCAAATAAGTTTAATATAAACTTAACATATAAATTAAAATATATATTTAGTCAACTAAAAATAATATTAAAATAAAATAAATGCTAGGAGTCATTTGTTTGGAATAAAATATGATATGGAGACAGTTGTGAAGAAGTCAAACATGGTTGTTACCAAACATACCGAATAAAACCTTTTTTGTCAATTGTATTTAGCAATTTATAATATTAATTACTATATTTGCATTACATAAATAAATACAATGTCTGTTTCTTGGGGTGAGGGGTCACCAAATTGTGCCACTCGGCACTTTGCCTCTTTTGTTTCAGGGTTGTACTGGAATACCCACATTTCATCACCCATGATAACATTGTCCAAAAAGTGAGGATCGTCTTCACACATTTCCAAAACTTCTTGACAAATCTGTGAGATTTTTCTCGACATCTTGACTTGGCGAGATTTTTTGTCGTCGATCAAAATTCTTGGGACAAGCTTTGCACACACTTTTCTCATGTGTAAATCCTTGATGACAATCTTGTGGATGATAGTTTTTGGAATATTTAACATGTTTGCCATTACATGAACACACATTTGACAGTCTGTTCGCAAAAGTTCTTTCATACAAGTCACATTTTCATCATTTGAGAAGGTTGATAAACAGTGTGGGCTTCATCGTCGACCTCTTCACAGCCTTCAAAAAACGCCTTGTGCCATCTGTAGACTTGCTTTTATGATAAACACTCATCCCTGAAGGCCAGTATGGAAAAGTTTCCACTGCAGACATGTCAAGTTTCACACAAAACTTGATAGCGTATCTTTGTTCCAGTGAGCGCTGCATCACGACTTGTACAAGAGATGAAACAGAGGTTTACAAAATCGCCTGTCCTTCACTACCAAGAGCTCGGAGAACAGTGAGCAAGAACTCGCTTGGTAGTTGACACACCACCATCGATCCCGGCAGATAATAGAGCGTGTTGCAATGTACAATCGCTTCACAGTAAATGTATGACATTACTTTCCAGACAGACCTTGTACAATAATACATGAAAATATTTACAATAAAATAACTTATGTAAATAAATAACCTATGTTTAAAATAAAATTACATCACCAAAAATATTTAGCTCGCATGTACAACTTGAAATAGTACAAACCTGTAGTATAAGGAATCTGTTATGTACAAGATCAATACCATGTTCCCTTAATCTGGTGGCAACCTCCTTGAATTGTACACGGCGACCATTTAATAAATAATAAGAAGAATTATCTGGAAATGCTGTTCTTGCTATCACAAAATGGGAATTAGGAACTTCTTCAATCACATCATTAGGCTGAAAATAAATAGATTAAATAAATAGATAAAAGCTCCAAATTTAAAAATTTAATAACAGGGACATGAAAGTAGCGTGTTTGGTCTTACAGCTGAAGCCATTTGGGAGAGAGCTGAATCTATTACACAGAATTTGGAAAATCACTTTATTTCTATTTTAATATAAACTATACTTACACTTTGCTCTTGAATATTTTTTTAAACTTTCCACACCATTCATAGAATTACAAGGTGCATCATTAATAACACTAGTTATCAAAACTTGTACTAGTCACATCGTCCAATGTATTAATTACAAATCTTTTCATTACTGTGTCCATTACAAACTCCACTGATAATTAAAATTTTTCTTTCAGCATGCTTAACTCTCAAAGACCAATTATTTTTGGTTATTAAATTGACTCTAATACTTGCTAATTTTGTTTACTCATCTAAAGTCTTTATTCTTAGCAACAAACACTTTATATTTTTATATTGGCCCAAATTTATTGAGATGATTTGAACAAAAATGAACTTCCTCTAGTTCATAGATGAAGCCAACAAACACTGTACTCTATCAATAAGGTGTCTATTTTATAAGCAGTACATTTTGTTTTTATTTAATTCCACCTATTTAAAAAGTTCCAGTTATGCAGTTTATTATCAAAAGGGATATTATTTTTTAGTACAAAATTAATAATATCCCCCCCCCCCTCTTCTTGATGGACTAGTAAGAGTTGTTGAATTTTAATTTGAGCAGCATTGTCTGTAACTAAAATACACTATAGTAATAAATTAGATATTAATTTTCTTTCATCCCCCCTTGATATCAAAGCACTTATCTCTTTCTGGCTTCTTCAAAATACTAGATTTCTAGAATATAATATAAGATGGCTTTCTTGTCTGTCTGCAATACAATATTTAAAAAATCTTGCGCAGTTCTGTGCAAGAAGACCGACTATTAATTTAATTTTAATATATATTTTTTTAATTTGGTTTGATATTGCTAACAATAGATACCACACATGAAAAAGTCAACATTCCAACTTGCAGCATCATAATGAACCACGCTTTTAACCTGCCCCCCTCAAATTCTTAAGGACCTTAAATTGAGCTAACTCAAGAACAACTAAATCAATCTTCATCAAATTTTCCACTTCAGACTTCAGAACATCTAAATTTCAATGAAATTGATTTGAGTAGTTCAGGAGATTTTCAAGCCACCAAATTTTATATATATATATATATATAAGGAAACCCCAAGTTAGGTGAATAGTATTTTCCTATTCCTCATACCTAAAAACATTAAAAAAATTCATTTTTAACCCCACCCCCCCTTCCACCATGTGACTAAAATACTTACTACTTTTCTTTGAAATGTCAGTAAAAAACAATTCAATAAATAACTTACAAATTACTAAAAATAACATTCATATTGGATTCCACTGAAACAATAAATTTCAAACTGGAAACATCTAACAGTCTTACTTTACTCTTAGTTATAGAACTCTATACTATTTGGAACTAACGTATACTAATGATTTGAACATGAGAATGAGATATGTTCACAAAATTGGGATGTTTGTTTTCCCCCTCATTATTAATATTTCAGTAGCTGAGTGGAAGGAGGAAGTATCAGGTATCAATTAGCTAGCTATATCTATAAAGCCCAAAAGCGGAGCCCCCAAGAGGATACACAGGCATTTTCAGCTATGAATCCTAACCTCTCCTAAAATAAACAAATCAAGCATCTTTAGTCAATTGAAATTCAATAACATGTTTAAAAAAATCACATAAACAGAAAAAATCTAAGTTATGCAAAACCAAAAATAACTGATCTTTGGGAAGACAGTAAAACTGTGTTTTTAAAGAGTAACGGTTCCACCTGTATTATCTGTTTGATGCATTTCTTGATGTGAACGTTGTTATTACAACAAAATTTTGCAATATCCTAGTTTAAAAAAAAAAAAAAAAAAAAAAAAAAAAAAATTCGGGAACAAGAGATGGATGACAGTACAGACAAGAAATTATTCTATTTTCACTTCTGGGTTCATGTATAAAAGCTTACACAGAAAACATTCACTACATCAGCGCTCATATTAAGAAACATTACATCAAAACAAACATTAAAAACCACATTGAATTTTATTAACCGTGGTGTAATTCATAACTATTAACACATATTCTGCACATAAGTAGTCCTCATTTTTGTAACCTTAAATTATGGGGGAAAAAAATCAATATTACATTATTAAACATAAAATTATGTTTGTGTAGATAAATAATTAAACAATACTCATAAATTTCTTATGAGATATTGCAACTAATAAATTATTGTAATAATTTTGAATTAACTTTTGCCTCTTCTCCACCTATCAGATTTATTCATTATAATGTTCTGTGCTTTCAAAATTTCTTCATTTTTGCTGCATTTGAATTAAGTATAGCTATTACAATATCTAGCTGCAAATAAAAAGTAGACTAGGAGTTGGAGTGTAATAGGAAAAGAAAATTATGGATATCAGAAAGTTCTGATATCCAAACTTCCGATATCAAGATTCTAACAGCAGAAACTGAAATTATGGATAAACAGTCATTTTTTGTCAACTGCCTACTTAACTTTTATTTTTTATATATAAATTACATCATTCACACATTAGTGGAGTGGATCAACACACTGATTCAAGTTTGCTGCCTTTCAATTATTTATCAGTTCCTGATTTAAGATTCCACAAAGCAGGTTTTTTCCCTAACTCACTACAGAGTTCAAGTGATCAAAAGATTGTATGGTACAAAATCTAAGAGAGTGAGGTGGTAATGAAACACTGCAGTCTCCAAAAACTGCTTCACATAATACATGCTACATGGACCAGGAGAATGGTTTCATTTATTTGGTCTATCATTAATTTTTTTCCAATATCAGTGAATTAATTCTTTTTACCATTTCTAACAGTTTTATTTTTTTTATTTCTCACATTTCTTGTAGAGCATGGATTGCTTTGTTTCTGGATCATATCAAAAAATCCAAGTCTTATTAAAAGATTTTACTTGTGAAATGTTGCATTAGAGCAGAATGAATCAGGCTATTAACAATTTTTATACAAACGTTTGACATCAATTAAGCACATGAAATTGTAAATTTCAGTCAATTCCTTACACATGTCCAATCTTTCCGATAATCAGGTGACCATTGTTGCCTATTTTCTTCCCTTGGAACAGATATATCTTTTCATCAGTTTTTGATGTACTTGGTTTTTTTAAATTTGTTCTCTGTACTTTCTGTAACTTTCAAAAAGTTGTATCTTTGATTAGCTATTGTCCTCATACATTTTCAAGACACACTTACCAATTTTTTATATTCATACATTTTTCAGATTTCACTAAATTTCAATCTCTAAATAATCTGCAAGAATTTACTTTAAATAGATAAATAAATAAGTGCAAGAATCTAACAATTCAGTTTATACTGAGACAACAGTTTCTCTTTCCATTATACTGCATCTCTAGTTTATTTTCTCTGTATGCAGTTTGCTTATTTAATAATCAATAGATCTTCAAAATTTTAACATCAGAGAGAAAACCAATCACCTTACGTAAGAAACAATTAATTGAGGAAGCAGGATTATTAAATTATTAATTAATTAATATTTAATAGCATAAATTATTAAATATAAAAAAATAATAAACCTGTTTTAATTTTTTTGTTAAATATAATCAGATAATTAGACAATTCAACATTTTATTACTTTACCTTATCAATAATTTGGCAGAATGATACAGCAACAGTACAACTTGACACGTGTTGGTGATCAGGAGATTTATGTAACAATACTGATATCTTCTTTGATCTAATTTTACTAGCTCTGTATCCAAACACAAACAACATTGAATCTATTACATTACTTTTACCACTACCATTTGGTCCAATAATTGATGTAAAACTCTGAAAATGAAAAAATATGACAACTTAAATATTCCTCCTTATCTATGTCTAAATTGAATCTACTAATTTTTGGTAAAGCAATAATTTAATAATGAGAAATAATTAACAGCACTACCAATAATGTCAACCAAAAGTATGACAATACATGAAAACCATATAATCTAAAATTACATAAAAACCATCCTAGCTTTACATACTTGATTGAGCATCCATACATTATTTAGTTTTGACGTCTCTTAAAAATTTAACTCCGAAAGTAACTCCAACATTAAATTATTTGAGCTATCTTTTTAACCACCCTTAAAAGGATTATTGTTAATATATGTCCATGAAGAGCGACCAAGCGCTCATTATGCCAATAATAAGTTTATTAATTTTGCCTTCAAAAGATCATTTAATTTAGTAAGGGACTGACGCTGTAAAATGTTTACAAGTTTGTTTACAAGCCTGGAATAAGATGTAGCAAACAGAACACAGTTGAGTTCCATCTACCACATTTATTTCTGAAAAATCAATGTCTTGTACATAGACAAGTTTTATGCTACAATTTTCAAATGGAAAATAAATACCACAAAGATGAGAAAAATCTTATGCAATATTAATCCAATCATGTTTAAGTAATCACAAAGAATACAATGTCAATACTGACAAAGGATCAAGGGAAGTACTCATACAACTCCAGTAAAATTAGCAAATAAAAACAAGAAGTGCTGAACTTATTAGACAGAACAGATCAACAGTAGAAGTAAGCCACCTACAAAATAAAATAAAAATAATGGCCGAGTATATACAGCACAGATTAGGTTTCTGTGTGCCCAATATTGCTGGGTGCAAAATTTAAACCAAGGCTCCAAAACTACAAGTATGGAATCCATAATTTCTACAACCTAGAAAATACAAAAATATATTTCAAATTTTTTACGATTTGAAAAAAAAGAATTTGATACAAAAAACAAAATATAAAAAAATAAAAAACTGCTATGAGATTTCCCTTCAATCTGTCCTTAGGCAGATGATACTGGAAAAAGTGGTTTAGAATTATTTGTGATTTATATTTTCAAAATGCTGTAAACTATAACAAAAACATCATATGAAGGTCAAAACATTAACATTAGATAGGCATTCATACATTCAAAGATCAAACTTCAAACTGACTTGACTAAACAGAATATTTATTTGAAGCCACAGAATGTTTTCACTGGCTCAAGAAGGCAAAAAAAAAATGCAACAGGTGCTTAAAAGTTCAGTATTTGCGTTTGTGTAAAACAAATACTTCAACTAATTATTACACACCTATATGCAAACAACCCACTAAAGATTGTATAAGCAATGTCTAAGGAAGGTAGGCTTGTTTCCTAACTGAATGTATAAGTTCAGGAATAGTAACAATTTAGTGACCATTAGAGAAGTGAATCTCAAACATTTAAAAAACTTAACAGTTAAAAAGGCGGTAATACCAAATTTTCTAATGTAACACCAAACTGTTTAATAAACATTATTATTAATATTTACAAAATCTCAAATTTCTTTGAATTTAATCTGGAAATATAAAAAAATTATTAATATACTAATGAAGAAATAAATATTTTAGAGAAATTTATATTTATAAACTAAAGGAAAAAATATATAAAGCTATACTGCTATCCTAAGCGCAAATGTTTAAATTTTTTACATTTTTTTCTGGGTTTTTGATGTAAAATAATTTTGAAATAAAGTCCTCAACGTGTAGATTTATAATATGGAATCCTGTAGTAGTTTCCTACCAAAAAGAGATACAATCTGTTTTCTTTTAGTATACAATCAAATTAGAGATGGGTTACAATAGTTATCCAATGTATTAGTAATACATCTTGCACCATATACATTTACTTTAAGGATAGATAAACAAATAACCATTAGAAATTGTACATATTTATTAATCAATATTACTTTAAACAACATGCAAAACTGTTATGAAATTATTTGGTAAACAATAACAAATTTATACCATAAGATGCACTGACATTCGATAATTAAAAACAACAAAAGCTGACAAACAGTTGTACGATCATTTAATGTATTTATCATTTTATTTAGATATAATATTTATGCATTCAATTCAATGATTCTAACTGAACGCATGCGCACACTGTATTTAATTCGCACGGGTATGGCAGTATTAGTGGCGACGGCCAGCACTAACTAAACTAATGTAATTTCACAATTTACACAGAACAAATTTCACTTGTACGGTCGGTAAACTAGCGTAGCTTTGAGTTTTAACGCATCAGGTACAGAGTCAACTGAGCAATCGAGTTTGAGACCTAGCCAGACTGACTAACAATTTACACTTTAAATATTATTATTTTGTATTGAGGGTACAATTTTGCAAAAAAAGCATTTGCAAATATTGTTATTTTTTAATTGTTAACAAATGTGCCTAAGAAAAATATGACCTTAATTAGAAGAAATCTTGAAATAATGAGGATGGCCTTTCTCTAAAACCTCATTCTATTCCCTTAACCTTTTAAGCCGATTCAGTGAAAACCACATAAGCCCAAATTGGAGAGATTACAATACTGTCGCTTCTAGAGCTATTACTTTGCTACAGCACTAGACGGGAAAGTAAAAGATCACATATGATCTTTTACATACATATGCAATCTTATTGCATCATAACCCTTACATTTTTTTATTAAGTTTTCTCACATTATAATTATTCAGTGTATTTCTCTTTATATTTTTTAATGTTTTTGACAGGATCAATGAGAAAAAATATGTTAAATTTCTTGTAAACAATTTAATTTTAATTCAAATTTCATGTTTTACCCGTCAATAACAACAAAGTACCAGCCTTTGAAAACTACTTAGGTTTATTTGAAATATCTTTTAATAGTAATTGTGATAAATTCTTAGGTTAGAATTGTTAAAAAAATTCAAAGCGTAAGAAATAACAACTTAGTCTACATGATCCACCACTATTAACATCCTTATCTTAATTAAGTAATTATTTATTAACAGGTCTAATTACTTATTTATTTTGTTAAATATGCGTAACATACAAATAAAAAAAAGTTATTAAAATGCACAGTTTCTGATCTGGAACATAAAATAAAAATTAGTACAAGACCTACTGTAACAAACTCAAAATTTCATTAGGTTAAATTATGGCAAGAATATCGATCCATAATTAAAAGTTTATATATTTTCAACAAACAACCTTCCACTTACTCAGAAATGAATTGACAAAGATTATATCTCTCAAACATTCCACTGAAAGCTCAAAGGACTGGGTAACTATATTTTTTTAAAGCAGAGATTTTAAAAACTTATTTTGAATAATCTCAATTTCATGAATTGAATACATTTCTGTTGATAAGGATTCCATATCACTGTCCATCACTCCAATATACTCTTGACTACCAGACAGTTCAAATTTATGACAACATTGCGGGAGAACATTTTTTATTCATTCAACATAAAACAAATATTTTTAGAGACCTTAGCTATTGCTCGTTACATGTTTTTTGTACATAAGACAGGGCTCAAGCAAAAATACATAGATAAAAGTTGTTTATCTATGAGACTGCTTTAAGTCTATTATTTATTGCACACCTGTAATTATTATACTGTTGTTTATGATGAAAACTAATATTTTGCATTTATTTATATTTAATTCTAACTTAGAAATTAAACTCCATGCAGTAATGTTATCAATATCAATTTGAAACAATTTTACAACACTCAAAACAATTGATCAGGCTATAAATTTTCACATCATCGACAAATGATAAATGTTTGTGAAAACATTAAAAAATGTTTGTGAAAACATAAAAATAAGTGTTTGTGAAAAAAAAGAGAGCTCAATTTGTTCCTGCAACACTCCTAAGATGGAAATAATGGTTTAGATCAGTGTTTCTCAAGCTTTTTACCTCCACGATCCCCAAAAAGTAAAAAAAAAATATATAATGAATACTTCACGACCCTCCAACCCCAACCCAATGAAACCTAGTTAAAACTATTTAGCTACGTTGATAGCGACAGGTTAAAACATGCATGTATGACATGCACAAACATGAGCAATTTATAAGTTCCAACTTGATGTATATGTGTTCCTTGGAATTTGGTCTGCTTGCATAATATTCACTGCGAGAGCATCATGTTTGAGCATGCATAGGATACATCAGAACATATCAAGCTCTCAACAGTATAAAAGAGGCGTAAGGGATTGCAGAACATCAGTTTAGTTTTGAATGTGAAGCATGCATTCTAGTGTCTTTATTTTAAGTTTTTTAAAAGTGTAGTTTCAATGAAAATAATAAATGAGGTTTTGGTATTTTAATGTGCAGTCAGACCGTGCACCTGTTTTTTTTTTCAGTTAGATTCTTATACAAAATGGATAAATTTGTGAAAAAACTAACTGAGCCATTTACATTCAATGAATCAATTGGTAAAAAGACAAGATTATAGAATGAGTTATTTAAATCATGGTTTTTACCTCATTGAATAGAAAGCCGCATTGCCGTATAAGCCGTATTGTTTGCATTCAAGTCCTCTTTGATGAAATCATGAAGTCATCAAAATTAACTCAACATTTGAAAACTAAATGTCCAGATGGTAAAACCAAACCCATGGAATTTTTTGAAAGAAAATTACTATGAGAAATCATGCCGTACTGATGAAAGTATACTTGAAACATTTTAACTCACAGCATTAAGAATAGCTAAGACATCTAAACCGCATACAATTGCAGAAAAACTTATATCGCTTGCTGCAATTGATATGGTCAATGTTTTAATAGGGAGTGGAAGCAAAAAAACTGTTTTAAATTCCGCTTTCTAATGACATATCAAGGCAAATGGATGACATGGCTGCCAACATTCACGATGAGATAATTCAGCAAGTGTGTTCAAGTGAATTTTTTAGTATTAAATTAGATGAATCAACAGATGTAGCAAAAATTTCTCAGTTCTTGTTTTGTGAAACATAAATGCAATAGGGACAGATAAATCATAGAAATTTTATTATTTTGCAAATCAATACCTGGTCATGCAACAAAGCAATGTTTTTTTTATGTTTTATATAAAGCTACTAAAAACTATAACATAGACTGGATAAAATGGATTGCAGTATGTAATGATGGTACAAAGGCAACAACAGGAAAGAACAGTGGATTTCTGAAAATATTAAAAGAATGTCTTATACCAATAGTGGAATGGATGCACTGCTTCCTTCACAAAAATGCTCTGCCACAAAAAAAACAATGCTAGAAAATTTCAAACAAATTCTTTGTAAAGCTGTAAAAATGGTTAAGTTTATTAATAGTCGACTATTACAGAATAAGCTGTTTACTAAAACTATGAGATGAAATGAGCATTTCTTCTTTTCCATTCAGAAGTCGGATAGTTAACACGGGGGAAAGTGTTAACCCAGTTATTGGAATTGCAAGATGAATTAATGTTTTCCACAATAAACAAACACCATTCTCAATGTTTTTACAGAATAATGAGTATGTGTTGTTGGCTTACTTAGCTGATGTATTTTAACATTTAAGTGACTTGAATGTGAATTTAAAAGGACGTGATAAAAACTATTAATGATAAAGTTCATCCTTTCATTAAGAAGCTTGATATCTAGATTTTATTTGTCTTCAAAGCAAAAATTTTTATGTTTCCACCGATTTCTAATATTGAGAAAAATTTAAATGAAGACACTATTATTCACCACAGTTTGGACAGCATGAACGTACATTTGTGCGAGCTAAAAATTCAGTTGGTAGAGTATTTCTCAAAAGATAAAAATGATTTGTCAAAGAGATGGGCACTGAATCTATTAAGTAAAAGCATTGTTGCAGCTGCTAAGTTACCAGTTGAGATTCACAACCAGTTCATTCAATATGTCTGCCAATAAAACATTAAAACTATAATTTGAAGAATTAAATCTGAAGATTTAAATTTAAATGTGTTTTGGCTCTATATAAAATAAAATTATTTTCATAAAAATAAAATTTGTATTAGCACTCTTAGTATACAACAAATAAGAAAAAAATAATACCTTGTGAAATGGGCCAAGACTTTGTTTTCCAGCATAACTTTTGAAATTCTCTGCTTCAATTTTTGTTATAACAAGACGAGGTCCTTTAGTCTCAACAGAACACGCAGCTGGAGGTGCTGGTGGAATATATATATCTCCTACCCTAATCCCTCCTTCTTCCTCCGGGAAAACTTCATCATCACCAGAATCATCATTGCACACTTCCATTTGCTCAGGAGGTTTAGTTGGAGCAGAATTCATTTCCTTATCTAAACGCTTCATCCCTCGTCGTGTTGTCATCTTCACTATTTTTAATCTGAAGTGAAAACACACAAATACACTATTTATTTTAAAGTAAATAAAATACTGAACAATATTAAATATAATAGTACAACTAAAAAAAAAACTAAAAGTAAACCCTGCCACAATAAATTAATAACTGAGCAAATTTTTTACTTCAAGATTTTCATTAAAATAGATTATACTGCAATTTCAAAACTCTGCTAAACAGTACAATTACATATCAATAAACTAGAGCAACATACAGTGAGGTTAATAAAGAAGTAATCTAATATTTTTGTAATGCATTGTTCACATTAGTACAAGAAAAACAACTCTATTAACACAGATCCATAAATCCCTTTTATCCGTTAGAACATCAATTGCATTTTTTATGTGACATGCATAAAGAACTCTTGAAATACCCCATAAATAAAAGTAGAATATTTTTTTAAATCTGAAGTTTAGAGAAGCCAAGCTTCTAGAACAGTCCATCCAACTCATTGTTCACAAAACTAATTATTTAGGAAATGTCAGACATCAAAGAAAAATACACAGGTTACCATCACAATTTGTTTTGCATGCTAGAGAAATATATTTCAATATAGCATGAAATACACTGGTGAGGAATTTGTTATGCTTGTCTAGCCTGTCAGGCTATAGGATAAAAAGTATGGCCCAATCAGCTTGACTAAAATTACCTTCTACACATTGACAAATAGTGATTATGATGTCTTGACATGAAAAAAACATGTGGGATTTTCATCCACCCAAAAATGGTTAAGAAAGTTGTTTACTCCATCAAAAGTAAATGATTCCTCATCTGTACATAAAATATTACAGAATATAAATATTACAGAATATCACAAAACATAATTTGTTTTGCATGCTAGAGAAATATATTTCAATATAGCATGAAATACACTGGTGAGGAATTTGTTATGCTTGTCTAGCCTGTCAGGCTATAGGATAAAAAGTATGGGCCAATCAGCTTGACTCTAAAATTACCTTCCACACATTGACAAATACTGATGATGATGTCTTGACATGAAAAAAACATGTGGGATTTTCATCCACCCAAAAATGGTTAAGAAAGTTGTTTACTCCATCAAAAGTAAATGATTCCTCATCTGTACATAAAATATTAAATAAAAAATGTATTGGGTTACAATAAAAAAATTTTAAATGTATGGTGTATTAGGGTTATAAATATACCAGTTACAGGAAATAAAGTCAGTCCTGTTCTAAAAATAAATTAGTAACACATTGAAGAAAATATGGATACAGCAATGGATAACACAAGACTGTGACGGTTGTTTTTTAGTTTTTTTTAATTGATTCTTATGTATTTTTTAGCACTGAATTCGAAAATAACCTTCACTTTTTTCTAACTAGTCAGGATTTTTCACAAAATCACAAATTTCAGAATTTGTAAAAAGTTGAAAAATTGTTAAAATGTGATACAACAAAATAGATAAGCCTAATTTCTATTTTAGTGTATTTTAAAATTAATTTATTTTTATTTAATTAACTTCTATGAGGTACGTCATGTCTTTGGAAACCACTACCCCTCTTAAATCCCTTAACCTTTTCATTGCTGAATTAATTTTTAAAATATTCACGTTTTATAATTAAAAATAAAATAAAAAAGTAAAACATCTTACCTTACGTCAGAAAAAAGAAAACTGATGACCAAAAACATTAAATTTTGACTTTTTGAGCAAAAAACACAGAACTATCACTGGGGTGATAATCACTCAATTCGGAATATTCATCTTCTGATTCACACGTATATACAGCTTCTATAAGCTCCTCTTTCATAAAGAAACACTTACCACTAGTAGAAGCCATTTTGACTACCCCTGGTACTCCCTGTCAACACATGAGAAGGAGCAGCGAACCTCCATGCTTGTTGCACTGATCTACATATTTTTTCACAGACAGCAGCAGAATGCAGATAAACACTTGAAACAAGGTTCATTGTATACATAAGAGATGGCAGATGCTGTCTGCCAAGTTTCATCGATGTGAGACGACCGAACACCTCTTTTTATCAGTTTGAATTTACACGAGAGTTTGCGTTCGAAATATTTTAAACACAGCAATGACTAAATGATATGACACGCTCAAAATATTTCAAGCGTAGCAATTAAAAGGTTAATGACAAAATATAAAATATAATTTTATTCCAAGAGTTGTTTTTTTGGATGGCTTTCTACTTCTTCGTGCTTTTCCTTTTATGTTCTCTATAGGGTTCATCTCTGTACAACATCCAGCAATAGTCTGCGATCAACATAGTAATCCATTTTCCTTGATACCTCCTATCCATTTCTTTCGTGTCCTGAAGAAATCTCTCATCCATCTCTTCACTAACACCACATAGATTTTCAGGAAAATAGTCCATATCTGAATTTAGGAAGTGAACCAACCTTCAAGCTCACATAACAGCCAAAATTTTTTTACTTCTGCAGTATGTTCTTAACAACTGATTTGAAGTTCAGATCCTTCTTACTACCAGAAACTTCTAAGTTGGTAACTATGTCTTTACAGGCTCCCCTGGCTTCTTTTTCTGCAACTTCCATTTGCTTCTCAAAATTGCCATCTTTCAGAAGTTTTCAATGTCAGGACCAGCAATGATACCCTCTGTTAGTTTGGCGATTGATAAGACTGGAAATTCATCACAGATGTATTAAAACATTTACCTTCTTTTGGTCAGGCTTTGACAAATTACTTCTAGTCTAAATGGACATGTAGAGGTGGAAGGAGAACTTTAATCGGATCTGTGCGACCTTTTCAGACCATATCTTTGGTTCCAGATTCTAATGAAACTCTATTTGGCCAATCTTTCCTTATCCAATGAATTTCTCTGTCTCTGCTATCCCATTCACATAAAAAACAAGGAAACTTTGTGTATCCTCCTTGCTGTCCTAGGAGCATCAATATTATTTTGAGATCACTGCACGTAATCAACTTATGATTGTCGTATTTAATTTTATCGTGAATGAATTCCAAATTATCGTAATCCTTTTTGAAATGAACACAATGTCCAACAGGTATTGATGAATACATATTCCCATTGTGAAGGACAACTCTGCGGCTTCTTTTGGACGAATCTAAGAACATTCTCCAATCGGTACTTTTGTACAGAATTTTAAATAGTCAAAAGTCCACGTGTATCAATGCAGAAGACTAATTCTCCTTCTTCTGAAAAATATGGAAGAAAATCCTTTTCTCTGTACCTGAACCAGGAAAATGAGGTGCCAGCTGCTAGCAGGTTCTTCTCTTTAAACCTCGAACCAAGCAATTCTAAATTTTCTTTGGTCAAATTTAAGTCTTGAACCAAATTGTTTAGTTAAGACTGTGCACAGCTATCTCTGGTTTCATACTCTTCAATGTTGTCTTAATTTAAATCACTTATAGAACCGTCTATTCAGGTAAATTTTCTGATGGAATTGGCACTGGACCATCAGGCGTAAAGCAAATGGCATATTTGGATAGACAATTTTTTTTTTATTCTTCAAATTGAAATCATTAACACCAGTTGAATAAAAATAACAATCATTGGTATGATTTCAGAACTCCAAATATGAATGCTTCTTGTTCACCACTTGACCACCATCTAAGTCCTTCAACAAATGTAGCAAACGTAGTGGGGTACCCAAGTTTTGTCTTGATCTCTTGTCTAGTTTTTGTTTTGATATTTTCACTCTGAAATACATGAGGTACACTTCTCGAGTAAAACTTGTTATATTTTTTTTGTCTTTCCTCCATTAGCTCACCACAAATATAACAAAAAGAATCAGCAGAATTTTTGCAGTTTCTTGAAGCCATTTTGAAAAGGGAAAGAAAGTTTGCTTTATGGCCTGAAAATATATTTTCCACTGACAAAAACACGTTTGATCATGGGAGATGGAAAAAAAACATTTACGCACGCTGATGGTTGAAACAGAACTGATACTAGTTGCATGATGCATGAATGGCGTGGATAGCTGCCAGTAAACATGTTGCATCTTGTTAAGTCTTGTCACAAACCTGTCGGCCAAGTTTCCTCACCATCTCTCATCTTCAACTCCCCACTAGTGCAGTGGGGAGTCTGATGAGAAGTGCTCTCATCAGACCAATCAACTGTTTAGCTGTAGGAATGTATAATATAAACAAAAAAGTGAATATATTACATTAATTTACTATAAAAAAAAACTGTTTTATTCTTATTTATAGTATCACATTTTCACAATTTTTCAGCTTTTTACAGATTTTGAAATTTGCAATTTGCGAAAAATCCTGACATGATGAAAAAAATTAAGGTTATTTTTGGATTCAGCACTAAAAAATAAATAGGAATCAATTATGCAAAGTTTAAAAAGCATTCCACAACCCAAATTTTGCAGGCTTGTGTAATGAAGAATTTTCCATATGGTGTAGGGACTACAAATACCTTTCTGCACAATAATTCTGGATTCTTCAACTTTATCTACAACTTTTTACCAATCTCTGTGGTAGAATGGTAGCATGCCAGACTTTCATCCAGAGATCCCAGGATCGAATCCTGGTTTACCATAGAACTTCTAATAAGCTACAAATTTCCATTTGGACAAATGACCATGGCTGTTCAGCCCATAATCTCATAAGATTTTTTTTTAAATTGTTCCTCTAATTCATTTGTGGATACAGACACTGATCTTCCATAAACATTTGTTAATGCTTCATATGTGCAATTCTCATATAAATTTTGATAAATATTTTACTATAAGGCTATCTTTCTTTTTCCTGTTTAGCCTCCGATAACTACCGTTTAGATAGTACTTCAGAGGATGAATGAGGATGATATGTGTGAGTGTAAATGAAGTGTAAGTCTTGTACATTCTCAGTTCAACCATTCCTGAGATGTGTGGTTAATTGAAACCCAATCACCAAAGAACACCGGTATCTGTGATCTAGTATTCAAATCCGTGTAAAAATAACTGACTTTACTAGGACTTGAACGCTGGAACTCTCGACTTCCAAATCAGCTGATTTGGGAAGACGCATTTTCACCACTAGACCAACCCGGTGGTTACTATAAGGCTATCTACCATCTGGATAAGCTTCACAATAAAAGTGGGTTGTTTCCATAGCAGATCCGTTTGCTTTTCCATGCGTCAAATGTACATCAATCACTTGGCAATTTGTATATAAATTTAACATACCTTATAGAAAATTAATACTAATTAAGTTTTAATTACATAGTTACTTGTTCACAACACTAACATTAATTGTAGTTTTATTTTATAAATTAATAAAGGAATTCATGAAATAGCTAATTGAAGTATTTTTTACTAATATTCAGTTAGTATTTTTGACTACAGGGAAGAGATAAGATCACTGCAGTGGTGGTATTTAAACTATGTAACTATGTATTTGACTATGTAACTATATGATTGGTATTATACAATATCATTAAAGTGAAGGAGAATAAAAGTGGCACAAAATTATTTTGTAATCGACAAACCTTACACTTTCCATTAAGTCAGCTTTTAAAGTATAATTTGAAAAATAAGTCACATTTTGTTTAAAATTGTAGTCAGTAAATAATTACTTCCTAACGTAAGTATAAGTTATCATGGCATGAAAAATTACAATGCCTACAATTTTGAAGTTGATAAAAAACATAAAATTTCCATATTTATTTATTTTCTAAAGAATATTAATAAAGAATATTAGAATGCCAAATTAAAAATTTATATATATATATATAAATTTTGTTGTTTTGTTGTCTGCCTCTTATTGATGTTAGGACACTACCAAAATATTGGTTAACCTTTTTTTTTTTTCACCATGTATAACTATATAAAATGGCTAGTAATACACAAAAAATAATAAATTCCAAAAGAATTATAATTTTATCATATAAAATCCAGTTATACAACAATAGTTTTTACAGTACATCACATTAGAGTAGTATTAACAGTTTTGAAATGTAATAGTACATATTTAATAAAACTTGTAAAAAGTGTCTTGCTAATACTTGTTATTGCCAAGATGATGATAGTACATGAACTCAGAACATGTAACATGTTGCCACAAAGTTAATTAGCCTGAAAACGTAAAATGCATTTATTTATAAGGCAGCCAGTCAGGGCTCTCACTTCACTCGCACAACAGTCTTCTAGCCAGTTAGTTAAAAACACAGAAAACATTAAATAAGTATTGATTAAATGGTATTACCACAAAATCACTCTCACAGAATAGCATTATTGTTACATAAAGTATCTTTCACAGAATTAGTTTAAAAAAAAAATAAGTAAAGCTTTTTACTGCGTGTAAAATAAAGTTTACAGGAAAAGACTTCAAGACCAGCATTAGTCCATCAAGGGAAATGAGATTCATGATGGTAGTATCACCATCATTAGTTTTGAGGCATCCTATCACACCAATGTTACAATATCAATTAACAACTGTACCAATGTTACAAATATTTAACACTTGTGACAAAAAATAAATTTTTGTCACACACCATAGATTGTACGTATATATTTTAGAAGTATAACAGTTTATAATTTTAAAAATTAATGATTACAATAAATTATTAATGATTGTTACAACAAAACTGTTAGAAAATAGATTAAAATTTTTAAGATACTAATTAATTCTAGTGACATGCTCACACTTACAACATATCATCTTGGCAACAGTGAGTGTCACTATAAACACAGCTTTTAGTTTTAAAGGTTGTTACTAGTTTTAAGCAAGATACAGAGTTAAGAAATTACTTATTATTCAACTATCAATACCATTCTAATTCTAATAGTACTACAAAACTGGTATTCAGCAATCCAACACTGGGGTTTAATTGGTAACAACTGAAAGCACATCTCATTACTCAATGTACAATTTAATTTAAATGTTAATACAATAATGTTATGGTAGACATTTTTTCCTTCAGGACTAATACAAATCATTGGATAAGAGCAGTTATTTACATTAACAAAACCAAAACAGTAAAACAGGCAAATTAATAAGATAATCATAAACTACCTTTAAACATCTAAATATGACTACTCTTCCCAAATATCAATTTCAGAGATCAAAGCATTTTTTGGGGAAAAATATTTACAACCAATCCAAGCATGATTATCTGAAATGTTGGGATGTCTTAACTGTCTTCATATAATAGATTTTCTTCTCAGAGATGAAAATAAAAATGAAAATATACTTTGAAAACATAAATATTTATTATATAGCTGACTAGAAGCTCCAAGTAGTTTTTGCTGACCAAAATTAACACTTTTTGGATTATGGTTTCAGCAAAAACAAAAACCCCTCCAGTTATATAAAAACCATTATTTTGAAAATGTTATTTATACACTACCTTCCTTGAAGTGAATTATAATATATAGTGGGGCAAAATTAAGACTGGCCTGAATTGGAAAATTCATATATCAACTTAGCATACTGAATTGGATTTTTATAAAATCACGTTTTATCAAAAGAAACGCTTTTAATAAATTGCATTTATTTTTTTTAATTATACAAAAATAAAATTTCTGTTTATCAAACTATTGATAAATGTATTTCTATAACATTTACTCGAATTATACTTCATTTAAATCTATTACATAAAAATTCTGATAGTTGATTCTACTAGTTCATTTAATGAGAAAAAGAGCAAAATTTCTATAAACAAGCATGCACAAAAAAATTAGGGTTACAAACTATAGCACAGCAATATTATTTTTAACTTTTTGCAACTACCTCAAAATATTAGTGGCCTTTGCAAAAGTACGTTTTGCCTGGCTCTGTTACATCAGACATGTGGGAGGGTTACAGTAATCTTAAGGGTCTTGGATACACCAATTTTACAGTCAATCATTCTAAAACTTTCGTTGACCCTCAAACTGGTACATGTACCATCGCATCAAATCAACATGGCAGAAGGGAAAAGAAAAGCATTAGCA
Organism: Lycorma delicatula; assembly: GCF_047948215.1. Classification (NCBI taxonomy): domain Eukaryota; kingdom Metazoa; phylum Arthropoda; class Insecta; order Hemiptera; family Fulgoridae; genus Lycorma; species Lycorma delicatula. Next base: position 258,593,387 of record NC_134455.1, on the reverse strand, counting down.
CAGTTTTGCTTATGAGAACTTTTGCAGTCATATTTGAGCAAGTATCCAGAAGTATTCTGACGCTTTTTTATTATTGTTGGAAACACATTTCTGAGGAATGTTTGTATTTTTTAAATAAAATTTGGTTAATCAGGTCTTTCGGTTTCAATTTAATGCGCATTAAACATTTTTCATTGTTTGCATAATCATAACAATTAAAGTTTTGTTGTTGGTGGAACAAACCGCATAAGTACCGAAATAGCCATTAAGGCATGCCAACTATTTTCAAAAATGTTAATAATAAAAAGCATATCAAAATAATTTCGTTCCCAAGGAGCCCGATTCACTTTCTTAAAATTATCATGTACCATAACCTCAAACATTTCATACTTTTGTAACTAATCTGAAACACAGCCTCAAAAACACCTTACGTCCCATACAAAGAAAGAATAAATTAAGTAAATAATATCAAATAATTATATTTACAACTTACTTTTGACAATCACTGATTCAACAATAATCTCTCTCCAAACAACCGACGCTTCCTTCGCGCTCAGTGAATATCTGAATGTATTGTACCAACTATCTACCGAATAAAAAATAAGAAAACCCGATTACTTCAAGTATTCAAAAAATAATAAACATTTAAAAATAGACTATTATTTTTTAATATCAAAAATATATGGAATTACAGGTAAGACAACTCAAAAGTTAAATATTGTGATATTTCCTCTGCTATGATGCAAGAGCCTCACAGTCCGATTTTCCAATTCCCTTAAAAAAATATATAGCACTGCCAGAAAATATAGCACTTCTTTCTTTTTCTGTTCAGCCTGCGTAATTACCATAAGGTATTACTTCAGAGGATGATGTGTGAATGGTAAATGAAGTGCAGTTTTGCATAGTTTCAGGTCGACAATTCCTGAGATATATTGTTAACTGAAAACACAACCATCAACTATCTAGTATTCAAATCCCAATAAAAGTAACTGCCTTTACTAGGGTTTAAACCTTAGTACTTTCGATATCGAAATCAGCTGATTTGTGATAAGTTCACCACTAGACTAATCCGTGTGTAGAAATATGGTACTGCTGTAAGATGTTACACGTAACAGACAAACGTTGTGCAGAATTATCACGTTGATGAAAAGAGAATTGATCCAGATTTTAAGGAAAGTACACTTTGAACTTCACTAAATTAGTCGATCATAATTAAATGAACCTATTCATGATATAAATTTATAAAAAATTAAATATAAATACTGCCATTTATGGCAGTATTCAGTGGAATTCCACTGAAGGATAGAATTTTTTGTGGAAGAATTGTAAAATAAGTGTCTTTTATGATAGACAACCTGAGTTTGAACATTTCTTTTACCAGAATAAGACCAAGCCTACTCCAATGATGTGGATTCTTTACTGGAAGCTTTGGAACATGCATCAAGAAGCACATATTTTTATAGATTCTTCAAATTTTAGTTTGAAAACAGTGCTACTTCACACTGGAAATAAATACCAAATCCACTTACATGATGGAACCTTATGAAACTTGTATTGAGCAGGATTTAATGTGATAAATATTATTGTAATGTTTATAGAGATCAGAATGTAATAGGACTTTTAAAATATTTGAATTCAAATATAAGGATACTAAATTTTGTTTCTCTTGTTCAGCTGGGAGCCAGAAAAATAGGAAAAAACATTGTATAAAATAATATTGGCAAAGAAAGCCAATTGTGGGAAGAAAAGTATAGTAAGTCAGGCAGTAGTAAAAATGTAGTTATACATACTAAAGTTGCTTGCTTCACCACCACAATAACCTAGAATTAGTTAAAAAAATAATAATATTAAAGTAATAAATGTTAATGGACCAGAATTCCAGTTTCTGAAAAGCAAATTTCTAAGTTAACACTCATTAACTCTTTCTCCAAACAAAGCACCCTTCTTTCGCACTCACTGAACATCTGAATTAGCTCTGTGATGCTATGATAAACAAAGGCATATTTTTTGACCACGATTAAGAAAATTAATAAAAGCTTGTGCATCTGAAGACAGTTTGAATGAAATCAAGGTAGTTAAATGGAAATCATTTCACAATATTGTAAACAATTTCCTTGGAAACCATGAAATGGTTTCATGGATAACCATGAAGTGAGCTCCTTCAAAACTTTATATCCAAGGCAATTGGATATAAAATGTCTGTCAAAATTCATTTCTTTCATATTTTTTCCAAAAATTGTTACACTGTGAGAGATGAATAGAAAGAATACTTTCACCAGAAAATATCCATCTGGGAAACACACTACCATGGAAAATGGAACATCAAAAATGCTAGTTGACTTCTGCTGAGACCTAAAAAGGATCCATCTCAAATCAATTACAGCAGAAAATTCTAATGAAGTAGATTTTATTTTAGATCAGTATGCATTGCATGGAAGTTGAAGTAAATATTGTTATATTATCATCACATATCTCTTTGTTGCAACAAACAAAACTATTTACTGTTAAAAAACTATATCTGTAAAATAAAACTATTAAAAATTTGAAATTAGCACAAAAAATACATTAAGAATCATTGATTCAGTCTTATTTAACCAATAAAAATAAAACTTTGTTCTTCTGTGTAATCCATCTGCAAATTTTTAAGAAAAGGAAATTAAATTCTTGCTGAAGGCAACTATTTTGGAGCAGTTTCATGATAAAAAATGTATAGATTGTTTTTGTAGAAATGGAAATTGATAGTCAAATTTTAAATTACTATCAGATAATGAATAATTTACTCTCATAAATAATTTAATGGCAGCCTTGAAAACTGCTGCTTAGTAAATTCATTGAAAAGTACTGTTATTGTTGACCCTGAAAAGATTTGTTTAGTAAGTTGGTTAATAAGATGACAAACAGGGGGTGGGTTGAGGTAGCATAGTATCATAAATGGCCATGAAAAGAGTCATTTGTTTTGTTAGCTATTGAAAATAACATAGCTGGGGTAGGCTGGATGTAAATCTGGAAATAATTCTTAAAACACTATTTTAGCCTTTCTATCAGCAGCTTGAGTCATTAGCCTGACCAAAGCACTGGCTTAAATATTGAAATGCTTTTTAAGCAATTTAAAAGTCAGGATCCTGGTAGGAGGAGCTTCTGGACTGCAATAATGGCAGAGTCTTTCAAGAATGAAATATGACATTTGAGTAGAGTTTTGCATTTTCTAGCCCTAGACATCATCTTAGTTAACTTGCATGATATTTATACTAAAATAATAACTTATTCCACTTCATTTACAGTTTTTGATGAAAATCTTACAGATTTATTTTTGAATATGACCAAGTTTAACTATGGAAAGGAAGTAACTGATTCTATGTTGCAGTTTATAGTAAACTGGTCAGAGCTTGCTTCGCTCGCTCTTTTCATCTGAACCCCTCTATGTTCATTAAATTCATACTTGTAAGAATAATAACAATAAATAAAAATTAAAGCCTGCTCAATATATAAAAATTATCAGTGTATTGTAAATTCTTCAGAGCAACAGTTTGGTCAGTACAAGATCAGAGACTTTTAGTGAGTTGAAGAATAGGGTTTCAAAATAGTAGGCCTCCATCTTGACAATATTAGTTATAACTAGTTACCTGTCCTTCATATGGATAAAAATGTATTTTCTCCAGTTCTTAGAATTATCCAACAAACACCATTAGGAGGTGGACCTTACTTCGTTTCTCATTTAAAAAAGAAAAAAAAAATATTTAATGTCAAGTAACCAGAGGTAATTGCAGCCAGTCGCATCACAGTGGCAGTGGCTGTTGGTTGAGCCGTCATGCTGTAAATCGCTGAACACCTTGAAAAATCAAAATTAAAAAAAATAAAATTGTTTTTAGATATTTATCTAAAGAGTATTTGCATCCCCAAATGGAGTAAATGTATATTATAGTTGGAAATGGGGAAAATTTGCAGTCATTGTTCAACATTTTTATACCTTCCTTTACCCCTTTCAGTAGAATTTTTTAATATGCAGAATTTGGTTTTTAGAAATTCACACGTTACACACTCCAAAAATCAGTTTGATATATTCATATGTTACTGAAAAATAAAAAAAATGTATTAAAATTTAATTTTACCTCATTTTAACCCTTTAAACTTAGAATTTCCAAAAAAAAATTTTAGTGTCCACTTACACCATAAGAACATGTACACAAATTTTCATCAGTTTATCTTCTGTAGTCTTTACTGGGCATTATTATGGGTCAGTCAGGACATCTTGTTTTTTAGGTACAGATTTGAAGTGGCTGATCAAAGTATTTCAGTTTATTGATACAGAATGAAAGTTTTAGCTGAAAAATGAAGTCAACTGCCTCACAATTTAGAGGTTTGAATAAAGGTTTTATTGGATGTTGTGTGCAAGAGTTGTCAATCATATTATCGTCAGGAGAAGAAAGTAATGTAAGCAAGAATGGTTTTTTCCACCTGCTTTAAGGAAAAATTATTCATCTCAAAAAACTAACCTTACTGCTAAAATGTGCTGTTTAAAGATAAATGTTTAAAAATATGAAAATTATAGAAAAAGCGAAAATAAAATGAGAGCAATTAACATAGTAAATAAACCTTGGTAGATGGTGAATTCTTTACAATGAAAAAATTTGTGATGGACAGTAATATTCCTATGGATGATAGGGCATGACAATTTAAACAGTAATAAATAATTTAAATATTCACAGGATTACCAATGCTATTCAGGATATAGATATTTATCTATTTGTTTATTATCAGTTATATTCAAGAAACCATACCATTATAACTGATTTTTAAGTTATGAAATTATGCTACTTCTTATGTTAGCTTCATTGGTATGCTGCATACAGCTGATACTGCCAAAAACACTGAGTTTAACTATTGAACAATAGATGTTCATTTGTTAAAAAATAGTAGGCTATAAGGACGAGTGTTTGTGATGTTTATAAACATTACCTAAAGACCAACAAACTGGACACTTCAATCTGATTGATAAATTATGTAGAAAAATTTGTCAACATAAACCTTTGCAGTACATCAGTTTGCAACTTGTTCCCAACATCCTGTTGATACTAAAATATTAAAGAGAAAAGTTTAATGTTCGATTGACAACAACAAAAGTCATTCAGTTTAGATAAAAAAAATACAAGTTGGTTAATGACAAAATATACAAAAAATATATTCTACTTTGAGATAGCATACTTGCGTAGTTTCAAATCTTCAGCCTCCTTCATTTTCTTAAGAATGCTCTTATCTATCACTTAAAGAACTTGTTAACTAATCATAAATGCATAAAAAATTTTGTCCAATAGATCAATATGCAAAAGTTCATTAACTCAACTCGCAGATAACAATGAATATTTTTGTGATTATTATTCTTGTAGATTCTAAAAAGATCAACCTCTAAGATGGCTTTCAGGAATTTGCCATGTCATTTGGTAAATATAAAGGGCTGATATTGCTTTTACTTCAGCAAAAGTGAATATGCATTTTTAATAACAAAACTGCTCAAAAATCACCTTTTCAATTTTCATAATTCATGTCTCTTTCATATTACCCAAAGTTTGAGTTTAAAAAAACATTTGATTGATATTTATTTATTCATTTACACTACAGCAATGTAAACACCAACTACATTATTGTGATGTAGCAATTGAGTCACATTAGCGGTCCAGTTTTTTGATGATCTTAAAATTGGAAGCATCATGAATAATTACCATCTAGTTTTAAGAAATTCTTACAATAGCAAAAAGAAATTATTGAAAGCTGATTTTGCCTTTCTCTTTTCCTTACTATTGTAAATTTGGAATATAGGCCACCCAACCACAGGTATTACAATATCATTAGTGGTATCATAATAGCCATTCCTTTCTTCCCACTCCATTTATGAAGATCCTGTGAGACTATTCTGGAAGTAGAAGAGTTTAAATATTTAGGAAGTAAAATAATAGCTGATGGTAGAAGCAAAAAAGAAATAGTGAATAGAATACACTAGGCAAAGAACTCCTTTAACAAAAAGAAAAAAAAACCTTTTTATGGCAAATAATATAAAGCTTGAGTTAGAAAATAATTACTGAGAACATCTGTGTAGAGTATTGCATTGTATGGGTGTGAGTCAAAGACAATTGAAGAAGAGGAAGAGATGAGACTTGAGACTTTTGGCTTTTGAAGTATGTTGTTACAGATGGATGATGAAGATAAGTTGGATGGAAAAAGTGTCAAATGAGGAGGTATTTAAGAAAGTTAATAGAGTAGCTTTTTGAAACGGAAAGAAAAGCTCAGGTAAAAGGACACATTCTTAGGCTCTAAGGTCAGAAGAGGACAACAGAAGTACAGATGGAAGGGAGAAATTATAGAAGAAGGCCTCGGTTGGAGTTCATAAAACAGATAATGGACGATATGAGCTGTGATTCTTACTGGGAGCTAAAGAAAAAGGATAATAAGTGAGAAGAGTGGAGAGCTACTGCCAACCAGCCTAAGGGATGTTAAACAAAGAAGAAAACACTATTCTTTGTAAAGTTATTCTTTCGGCAACTTGTTTTATATGTTGTGATAGTTTAGTAATTTTAAAGCTGTTCATTATTTTAAACTGTTCTATAATATCAATTAAAGGATGGGTCTTCTTTTTCACATTAAAATAATTTTCATATATCTGGATAAATCTTAAGAAGTACAAGTATGTACAATTGTAAAGTATTTAATGATGCTACTTCTGAACTGTACTTTATTGGTTTAGTTTTTGGTACTTTATTGACTTCAAAATTACTATGGATGAAAGTAGTTACAGATTTTAGTACAAAAGTCCAGGCTTCATATTACAAGATACAGGTAGAAAAGGTGGCTGGGGATGTTTGAAGGTTTTATGCTTGCTTGTGAGCTACTAGTTCTCAAACTTCAATTGCATCAATTATTTCTTGATCCACGATATTGAGAAATACTGAGAGCATTTCCGTGGTTTGAAGTTCTGGTAATGGCAGTTTTTTTACTGACATTTCTTCCAAAAAAAACCAGTTCTTTTTGTAGTTTCCTAATAGTACAGGTCCAGGTTTTGTTCTGAAGTAAAGTTACATTATTTGGTTGTCCTGTTTGGTGATTTGTTTTTGTAATATATGAAGAAGAGTCCATACATTAGAGTAAGATGTGTAGCTTCTTACTTATCTATAATGAGACTCATTTTAGATTAAATCATCTGTAATTTCGCAGGATATTTTCTAATGGTCAATAAGACTAAACTTGTATTATCATTATGACCTTGGACATATAATAACAATTAGTGGTTTTACTGAATATCTTATCTAACTAGTATGGTAAGACCTAATAATTTTCTTCCACTTCTGAAAGTTGGTATGTGATATTGATTTGCTCAATATCACAATAAGGGTTTTTGGCTTCTAGAAAATGTTAGAGACCATCTTCTTGATCTACATGGAAGATGAAAAGAAGGCTGACTCAGAATTTTCATTCAAAACAACCAGATGACCTTCTTCATGGAAGTTGCTCATGATTACACCCAACTTCAGAAATAGGTCACCTGACAATATCCAGACACAAAAACCACTAGTAATTATGTAGAACATTGACTTTCACTATCTTGAAAAAAAGTAGATAAAATAGGTTTATGATGATTCACAGAAAGAAGTACACAGAAAGCTTATATTCCAATATAATTATATTGGAATGTAAGCTGTCATATAAAACCCAAGTTCATGTAAAAATTACTATATATTAGTTGGAGTCCTAATTATAAAACCTTTTTTTTTTAATGAAAAAGGTTGAAACATATTTCAGTTTTTCCTTTAATTTAAATAATTCATTTCCTTCCCATAAAACAGTAGTTGAGGAAATTTCTATAGGTTTAGTTCTATGATTTTGGTAACTGTAGTTTAGGATAACATTTCAAACCCATCAGGTTGGTCTTTCAAACCCACCTGGAATGGTGAACTTGTCATCATAAATCAGCTGATCTCAAAGTCAAGAGTTTTACATTTCAAATCCTGGTAAAGGCATTTACTTTTACATGAATTTTAATACTAGATTGTGAATACTGGTGTTCATGGTGGTTGGGTTTCAATTAACCACACATCTCAGGAATGGATGACCTGAGACTATACTTCATTTACATTCATCCTCTGAAGTAATACCTTATGGTGGTTCCAGAGATAAAAGAGAAAAAAGATGGATAACATTTCAGTTAAATTTCTTACTCACCTGTACACAATTCTAGGTCATCAGATAGTGGTTAAAAAAGAATTAACAATGTATGTCAGACATCTATATTACAGAGAATTCATCAGGTAGGCCTCAATGAAGCTCAATTTGACTAGTCACTATCCAGCCCGGCTGGGACTCGTGGCCAGGTCCTGTAACTCAGCTACTTTGAGAACCGAAGAAATGGTCCTGGCTACGCCCATTCGTCATATCAAATTGCATATCGGTCACTTTCGTATCCGATCCGCTTGTTAATTTGGTGATCAAAAAAGTCACTATCCAGCCTAAGTTCTTACGGGGTTTTCTCACAAAAGCAATACCGATCCAGAAATCTCCCCTAACAGCTTACATTCAGAGTCCAATCGATGAGTTGTCTAGAGGAAAGTACTGTATAGAATAAGAAAATGTATTGTTCTTGGGCTATATGTAACCAGATTATTATGTAGTTAAGTCATCAAGAATTAAAATACGAAATAGGAGATGCCAACACGTCATCTAATTCTGGGCGAAAACGTAATGAAAATATCAATTTTTCCGTTTTGAGTTGGATGAGAAAAAAGTCCTGAGACGGTTCTCGCTTATGATTCGTGCATTATACTGTGTGGAAATAATTACTTCAATCTTTAATTTTACGCAGTTTTAAGTATGTCATTTACAATGGCTATATTTTTAAGAAATGGAATATTTTCCAGACGATTACACTATAAAATTCTGCGCTACTAACAAAAAATACGTCTCCCCACAACGATGATTGTTTGATAACACAACTTAGTTCACAATCATGATTTTTGTAAAACTAAATAATTATCGTGTATTTCTTAATGCAATAAATAAACGTTTTTAAAACGTTAAATATAATAAACGAAGTGAGATATTTTAAGAGTATTATCACGTTTGTATTGTTGATCAACAAATATAGTTAATAATTATAGTTAAGTATTCATTGATATACTTTTGCCTGAGTATTTTTTGATTTTTTTAAAAAATTCATCTAGTAAAATAGTAAATGTTGTTAGTAATGAAGTTTTAAAAAATGTGTGGAAATAAAATATTATTGGTACAACTACACATCAGAACCTACGTCGTTGGTTGTCAAATGTGGGATTACTTTTGTTGACCAATAACAACATCAGTAGTTTGTAAACAAGCGAAGTTTTCTGTTATCGCAGAATTTGTAGTGGCTGAAAATTTGTGACTGTTAGAAGTTTATTTTGACATTTTCTAATTTAGGTAAGATTTCGATGTTATAATTAACAGAAAATGTTAAGTGGTAATTAACTGATATGTGAGTATAATAACTATTTGGTTATTTTATCAGTTTATTTTTCCCAAATACTTTATGTCAATATTTGAATTAAACTAACTCGTACTGTACAACTATAATCTGCTTAAATAAGTAATATAACCTCTACTTTGTCCCAGTTGGTGGGACTGTGTAAGAATTTTGTGGTTTTCTTTTTAACTGAGAACAATACTGGATTAAACTATGAAACTATAGTACTATTAAGAATTATTCGATAGTTTTTTTAAATTCGTCTGCAAGTTTTTTGAAATTGTAAATTTTCCACGTTCTTGGGTTAGTTTGAATGGGGAATGACGTTTTAGCCGTGTAAAAGCTTTTCCTGTTGTGGTTCCATTAATTGTGGATAGGTTAATTTATTTGTATAGTTATTGAAGGACTACTGAAATATAAAAAAAAATAAATGTATTTGTTGTGTCTTTATCTTGGGAGTACTGTATTCTAGAAAAAAATATTGCGGAAAACCTTTTCCCTTTTGTAATGAAAATTAAATTGTCTCATGATAATTTTAATGTGAATATTATGATTGGTTATATGTTTTCCACATCATAACGCCAGTTTCATCATTCAATTTATTAGGATGATGGGTGTGTTAAAAATAAGAGGCTCTTATGTCGCTGCATATATATTTTATTTATGACAGTTTTTCTTGATTAGATTGTTGATAACCACAAACCATAAAACAAAGTATTGATAGTTGTAACATATTAAAAAAAAAGAACAAACAGAATTTAAAGATCCATAATTACTTTATTTGTGCTGTTAAGTTGTTACTAATTCTTTAAACTGAGGTAAATAAATGTAGATTATGAACAGTTACTTTTCTGTTTGTACAAATTTCCATTGGGAAGATTAGCACTATATAATTTTTTCTTATATGAAATGTATGTTAATTATTACAGTTTTTTTAGTGTAGTTATGTTGTTACTGTTATTCATAACTGTAACTTTAGTGATTGTTATTGTAAAGTTATTTCCCTCCCTAAAGTTGTTTTACATGGACAAAATTTCAGGACAACATATAAAATCTTATCAAGCTATTACAGCACATAAGAGATTTAATACAATGCATTAAAACAGATGACTTCAACAGAAGGAAAATTCTCAGTTTGATTTCTAATATGTAATTAATCTGTAAAATATGTAAAAATGCATGTAGCTTAAAAATAAATAGCTTGTTAGCAACTTTACTTAGTTGAAGTATATTAGTACTTATAGAAAAGTAATAAATCTTAAATACTGATAGGGTTATACTTCTATAATATTTTGTAAAAATAGAGTTTATTTGGGGTAATATCAGGAACTGCTGAATCTGTCAGATGTATTATTATTTAATGCTGTCAATTATCATAATTTCTTGTTTTTCAAAATGTGTTCTGCTTTCACAAATATAAAAAAATTCAAGACTTCTTGCCCCCTCATGATCAAAGCCTGAAAATTGTCTTATTCTGTTTCATTCTTGGGTCCAGTGTAAAACTCAATAGTATACTAAGTTTGTGATCCCTTATTCCTATGCTTAAATTGCCTTCTTAAATTCTCAAAATTTAATTCTAATTGGGTTTTTTCTAAATACATTCTGTTTTTCAAGGACAAGTAAATAATACCTTAAAGAAATGTGAGATCCTTTGCCTTCCAGCATTTCTGCTTCTATCCCCTGATCTTAATGAATATTAGTTGGTTTGAACATTTTGTGGTATTCAAACTCAAATAGTTCTTTACTTAAAACTATGTTTACTTAAAAAGAAAAGTTATGATTTGGAAAAGGTTGAAGACCCATTACTTCCAATTTAATTAAAAAATAAAATGAAAAATTTTTATTACTTTATATTTAGTTCATTGTTTTTACAGATGTGCTTTTATGAACATTAAAAACTTGACAGTTGAATCTTGTTTTCCTTTCTAGGTACACAAGTCACTCCCTTCATTTATGAAAAATATACATTTTGTGAAGATTGAAATCTATTTTCAGAATTTATTTATGTTCAGATTTTCAAATGTTTTAATCAGTCAAATTATTTTTTCAAAATTGAATAAAACTCCAAGGCAATCACTGCCCCTTGCCATATACAATTTTCTTTGTCTTTAAATAATGAAAGTGATTAAAATATTGTGTTATTCTAAACATTAATTTTCTAAACCTTATATTTTAATACTCTTTGATATCAAAGATGACATTAGTCTTCTTTGGGGATCTACAGACCTTCATCAATTATGAAAACCCTTTGGGCTTTGTAGTTGGGATAAAATTTATGCTTTTTAATATTAATAATTATTGAAATATTGTTTTGTGTTCTTATTCCTACAGTGAAGTTTTTCTCGACTTATCTGAAAAAAAGAAAAGAGATGGAAAGAGTTTCCTTCATTCTCCATTTTGTATCATTTTTCTATTGTGTAAGGCCAGAAAAAAATGTTTTAATGAAACTTGAATAAGAAATTATTTTTGTGTTTGAAGTGTATTCTATCTCTCAACATAGAATATTTATAGGAGGGGATTCCTAATGTAAATTAAAAAAAAAATAATTATTCTGATTGTGTTTAATTACTACAAATAAAACTGCAAAACCAAAGCATGTAAAGTTTGAAGATGTAAAGTGAAAAAATGAAGTATAAATTTGAGTCTATTATAACTAAAGGATTAAATTAGTGGATAATAACTAACTCAAGCAGCGCTACTTAACATGCAATTTTACTACCACATCCAAGTTTAACCACAAGCGGCTTTAGCTGCACTGAGAGATGAGCGTTTTCAAAGAGTGAATTTTCTTTGAGTGTTGGAATGATGTCATATGTTTAATGCAGCTTTTATTTATTCTACAATTAGCCACGCTTATTCATTGTATTATATTATTCTATTTGTATTTTATTAAATTTTATTCTTTTTTGTGCGTTGTATCTGAAAATGAAATCAGTGTTTCTACATCACCCATCATATTTTTGTTATGCACCATTCAGAAATTGCAGAATAATATGACATTTTGAAAATGACCAGGTTTGTAGGCATAATACATTTTTTAATATGTTTCATATTTCTACTTCCTTCTACGAAGTAAAGGAAGTATTGTGATCGTGAAAAATTTCAGTCTCCAGATTTTAACAGAAATAACTATTTTGACCATCCCTGAATCTATTTTGACTAGTTTCAGCATGATGTCTGTATGTATGTATCTATGTATCTCTCATAACTCAAAAATGATAAGAAGTAGGATGTTGAAATTTTGGATTTAGGACTTTTGTAATATCTAGTTGTATACCTTCCCTTTTAATTGCAACTGACTAAAGCAAAAGTGTCCAAAAGAGCCCAAAATCCAAAAAAATTGAATTTTTGACTTTTTCTTAACTGCAGTAATAAGCTCTCATTGAGAGCTTTTCAACGATATATCATAAGTGGTACTTATTTTCATTGGTTTCAGAGTTATAGCCAAATAAAATTATAATTAATGAAATATTTGGAAATTTTTTTTAAAATTTAAATATATTGATTTATTAATAATTATTAACCTCTCATTGTAAAAAAAATTATGATGAATGATAATTCAATAACAAAAAAAAAAAAAATAATGAAAAAATATCAAACGTTTTTAATGAAATAAAATTTTATTTAAAAAAAAATGTGTGAATGTAATTTAATAGGCGTATAAGGAAGTCATGTGTTGTCCACATCAGATTTTTAATATTCATGTTTTATATTACATATTAAATTAAAAAAAAATCTTGTCAAATATATCTAGAACAGACAAAACACACCTAACATTTTTGATAACAGGTTGGTGATCTAATAAATTACTTCTTTTAATGTAGAGTACTCTTTTGTTAGAAACTAACAGTAGTTACTCATCATTGATTATTCTCATCTACCTTGGTAGTGCTTGGTTGGTGTATACTGGAGGACAACTCACAGCATTGAAATCTGGTGGGAAAACGTTAGGTGGCAGTGCAAAAAATGAATTTTTAATGATGTTTGGCAGCCTCAATTTTATAGTGCAACAAAAAATTTTGTACTAAAAGATTTTCTGCTTTGTTATCCCCGAGAAAACCATGGACTACATCCCTTAAATGACTTCCATAGCTTTATGTTATTCAACTTTATGTCAAAATTTTCTTCGTCAATTAATAATCTTCTAATTTGAAGTCCAGCAAATACTCCTTTTAATTTGGATTCACTTAATGTAGGAAAAACTTCTCTTATATATTTAGATGGTTCTATTTCAGTACTCTGTTTTAACAAAATTCTTAATGAACTGCAATATTATGTGAAATGTTGGAAAAATATAATGCTGTTCGTTGACTGAAGGAACATACATATTTATTTGTCCTGGAGTGAAAGTTTTTCTTTTTGGCCACACTTTAATCATAACCATAAGAAATAGCTATTTTTTTGTAACGCTACTTTGCAAAATGAGAAGGAGACCAATAACTTTGAGGTCACTACAAATACGCCAAGTGAGCATCGTGTAATTGATTACTTTCAAAATTAATGACTACTTTCATATGTCTCTTTCATTCCAATGGCATGCACTACTGGTATGGAAGAATTCTTGTTTGAATTATGTAATAGCACTGCCTTTAAGCTTGATTATGAAATGTCACTGAATACCACCAATCATCAGCGTTATGAGCAGTACCCAGGTCAGATATCAAACCTTCTGTAACAACAGGAACACAGCAGATCTTTCATGATGAAATATTTTACCAACTCTTTATTTCTCTTATAAAATATGAAATTTTGATATCTTTAATCAATAAATTTCACTCCTTTAAACAAGAACATAGAAGTTTTGCTTGGTGTTTTGATAAATTCAACTCGTAAACCAAATTGTTTAGTACCACTTGTGAAATGAGGTGTGGTTCAATATTTGATCTTTCTGGTATGAAATTATTGTCTCTTGAAGCTTGTACTACCGCAGTATTTTCAGAACATTCTTTATTAGAATATGAAATCTCCTGTAAGGAAGCTGAGGCTGTTAGGTAAATTATATCCATGTGCAGTTGTTCTTGTAGTTAATGGAACGTTTAAGTACACAACATTACTTTAATATTTTGAAGAAAAACCAATGGCATTTGTTAAACAGAACTAGCAGTTGTCATAATGATTTGTTGGTTCATGTCTAACTATAGGATAGCAATAGAAAAGGCTCTCCTTTTTTCCTTGGAATGGTTGAGCTTAATGTAACACCTAGTACATGTTGTACGCAGCATCCATTGTTTATCCTGTACTTGCAGTGGACAAAATAAAACTCAGAAGCAGTTTTCATCAGTTTTGAAATGGGCCTACACAAACTCTGAAGTGAACTTGCTACATATATAACAAAAAAACATTTGGGGAATTTTTGAAGGACACATTTACCAGTTCATTATGTTTATTTATAAGCTGATGCAATTTATGCTGACATTACTTTGAGTTCATGCTCTGATCACAAAATTGGTTTAAGTATGTGAAATGAAATAATGGATTTACCTGTACTACATGGAAAATTGAGTATTCAGAATGTGTTGTTAAACTTTAGAGACTTTAGTAAAGTTTGAAAATATGTTGTTAAATTTTGAATGTTGAGTGTAGCAATTTGTATTTTATTTTGAGAATAATATCCCTTTTTAATAGCATTTTTTTGACAATTGTAAAAATGTATTCTTGTTTTGAACATATTTAGGCAAATAAGTTTTTAATTTAATAAATGTGTTTGTTTTTCATATAGGAATAAATTCTATTATTAATTTTGTCTGTGTAATTTTCATATATTATTTGTAAATATTACATAGTTTGGATTCTTAGAAGTTTGTATTTGTGAAGTTTGTATTTATTCTATACATTGTTCATTAATTTTGTTTTTATTGATGTATTTTTATATGATTGCTATTTTCATAAGATGTGTATAACTAATGTGATAATACAATTATGGAAAGATCCTGATTAGTATCTTATCCACATTTTTATAATGCTACCTAATAGATTTGGGGCTAATACTTATCTTGTAAATGTATAGAAAAATGTATATTGATTAAAATCTTTACAAAACTGTTTTTTATAATAAAAGTTTTCTGTCTGTAATATTTTACTATTTCATTAGTGTTTATATTGCCAGAATAATTTACTAAATTGGATATAAGAACCAATTATTCCATCATGTATGTAAAATGATATACTGTAGTTATTTTTTTTATTGCATCAGCTTTATTATACTTTTTTATCATCCCCTTCCTGTACACTTTCTTTTGAAATATAGTCTGTTGTGACTAAATTATTTGTGTTTTGATGAAGCTACAGTATACTTGAAATTTTATTTATTTTAGCTGTGCTATTCCCAGGAAAGATTTTTCATGTAATGTTAGTATTTTCATATAATTTTCTGTTAAGTTGTAAATCCCATTTTTTATATCATAAAATTATATTTGTTTTTTTAGTAATATTTTGTTATCAGAGCTTAAATGTTCGTATAAACTTTAATCCCTCCATACGGTTATGTAAAATTAGCAAAAAGAATACCAGAAAGTAAAGATTAAAGATGTTTGAAAATGTGTTGTTACAAGTTAAAATTCAGTGGATTGGTAATGGCTGAAATAAAATGTTTTTAAATAAATTAGGTAGAAAGAAGATTGTATAAAGTTCTTGGTGGAAGAACTATATTGATGAGTTGTAAAGCTCAGGGTTAGTTAATTTGTATTAAGAAGTAAAACTCTTGAAGGAAAGATGAAAATTAGTAAATGCAGGTGATTATAGATTACATATAGTGAGGAATTAAAGGTATGGAATGTAAAATATCTTTTTTGTATTAAAGATTTGGCAGTAATCAATGTTGATTGCTTGTACACCAATACCAGTTGGTGTAATGGTTAGCAAGATGTAATGGTTAATAATACTGGCTAATAATACTGGGCGGTCTAAGGCCCAGTTTCAAGCAAGGATTTAGCATTTTCCAACTATTGGTTCATTACATGTCAAATCAACAAGCTCTACAACTTGACCATCACCAATTTCACAGAATTTCAACCAATTTCAACAAAATTCACAGGATTGATCATATCTATTAAGTGCTGCAAAAAAATATTTTTTTCAGATTTTTCAGTCACTCAGTTTTTGTTTAGGACCCTATGAAAAAATAGCAAAAAAACAAGGTTCAGGTAATTACAAAAAAGTAATTTTCTCAGCTCCTATAAGAGCTAGAGAGCTCAATTTGGTGTCATTTTAAAGAATAGGTTTATGAATAGGTTTTATGTGATATATCACTTGGCAAGATTTTGTGACATTAAGAGTTCAAGGTAACCAAAAGGTTTATTTGACCTTGAAATATACAAAAGTGTATTTTTAAAAATTAGAAAATTTTTTTTCCTAATGTGTTGTACATATGGTAAACATTTCATAATGGGATTGCAATATGAGCATGGTGAAATAAAATAATGAACTTGTATGCACTCACCAATAATTGCAATTTGTATTGCTTCCAAAAAAATTTACAGAAGAATTACATAGTGTATAGCTGTGCACATTACTTGTGAGAGAGATACTGATAGGATGGGTGGAACAGTTACATAGTCATTCCTTTATGAAAACATCTTGTATAGCTCCGTTTAATTACATAGTATGCAGTACATTATCAGAGTTGTTGATAGTTAATAGCGCGGAAAGCCAGGCGTCAGCCTATGTACACAGCAATTACTGCCAGCTTGTGCTGCCAGCTATACACTTATTTTTACAACGCCTGGTTAGCATTGTCTACTTCTTGCTTTGAAAGGTTATAAACTCTTCCTGTTGGATTTACCCTGCGATCTACTTTTAAAATAACATCACTCCTGTCAACATTAAGAACATCCTCAAAGTCTGAGTAATGGAAGGAAGGTGAAGGTCCATGTGGATGTAAGAACTCATCTTCACTGTTTGATTTTCTTCATTTGAGTCTAGAACACACTCCAACCACCAGCATCCATCATATCTGCCGATCAAGAACACAACCATTTCTGTGAATTCAAGATCTTCCTCAATATTTGTTGTGCTTGCTACTGTTGAGTTGTTAGAAAATGAAAACATCCTCACTTGCACCTGACTCTTGTTCAGTGGAACAAAAGAGTGACGTTTCTGAGTACCTGGTTTAGTTCTTGCTGTCATTGTCGTACTCTTCAAAGCCTCTTCTTCTCCTTTATGCACTTCAGTTGTACTGTAATGGAAATGTATCAACTCAATGTGTCCATTTGCCCAGTCATACAGCTGCAATGGAGTCATGATCTGGTCATTTGAAAACTTGCTGTAGCTGCAAGTCCCTCCCACACCATCACATGCACTTTTGTCATGAGATGTGGCAAAAAATGCCACTCTGCTTTGATTCCAAAGTCTGATTCATGGTAAGGGTTGAAAAAAATTGAGTCTGTTTGTACTGAGAAGCAGCACCATCACTGTATTAATAGATCAGGCTTGGTTTTGTGGTAAAATGAGACTGCATGACTCCAATTAAACATTTCTGAACAAGGTGCACTGTTTTTGTGTCATGTATGAGTATCAAGTTAATATTTGCCTTGGTGTAGTACCTTGGTTAGGTTAATTACTCTTATGTATTTACTGCTGATTCACATAATATATAAATGTAGACATTTATCAATTCGTAATTAGATATGATCCTTTAATATTTGAATGAATATTTCAAGATTATGTGTAAGTGTATATAAATACCTTTTAATGATTTCATAAATGATACATTGTTAAGAATTTACATAATATTATATTTTATAAGTTTGAACCGTTGAGTCCAAGTGTATATAAATAATAATAATTCTTTATTCCATAATACATATACAAAAAAGAATGTTTTTACAATATACAGTAACATATAACTATGATAACTGAAAAATATAAAATTAACATTAATAAACTAATTTACAAAATTTCTCTTAAGTAAATTAAAATCACAATATCATTAATTTTGTTTTTAATTACTACTACATTTGAACTAATTTAATTAATTAAACGTAGCGTTAAATGAATTTTCATTAAAAAAAAATTTTAATTCTTAAAAATTAACATTAAATTCTTAGATTTGATCTAATAAAAAAAATCTAAAAACAAAAAAACACAGTTTAAGAGACTAACAAAAAAACTTAGATTAATGCTTTATTATTTATTACCGTTAATTACTTAAAAAATAAAAGTATATGTACTAAGTATGGGTGCCTCCTTAGTGCATAGCTGTGTTGAGGTCACCATCAGTTCTTAAAATAATCAATTGAGACGGATGCTAACAAGCTTCTCTAATAAAAACACAAAGATTCATTTAATAATTATTTATAACCTAAGAAAATTACACATAATAGAACTTTACCTTCAATGTTTACACGATTACTTAACTGTGTTAATTACTTAATTTAAATAACACGATTATTTAACACTTACTCATAACTTAATTACGATTATTCAATGGCTAATAAATTAGTGTCAATCAATGAAAAATGAAAAGTTTAGTTTGTTATTTAAAAAGAAATTGAATTTCCTGCAACATAAAAAGCCATAGTCTCAGCCTTTTGGAGAAGATTGGTAGAGAATTTGCGGATGTTATAGAAACTGGAAGTTTATTAAACAACTTTGGGGGACAATAAATGAAGAAGCATTTATAAGCCTCATTTTTCGGAAATGGAATAGCTACACGGTTCTGTGCTTATAGCCTGCCTGAATAAACACTATTATTACCCCTCATATAACCTCTAATATAGAATATCCACAAAACCTGATAAACATAAATATACCTTAATGGTAAGATTTGCAATCTTTGAAACAGTGGGAAGGATGGTTCAAATCTATTTACTTTAGTCATAATTCTTACAATCTTCTTTTGAGCAATCATAACAGGATTGAGAGTAGAAATATATGTACCTCCCCAACAGCAAATGCCGTATTGCAATTTTGAATTAATAATTGAATAATATATTGTTTTAAGGACAGAAATTGGACAAATATATTTAAGATAATAGAATTTCCTAAGCGTTGAATTCACGTAACCCTTCATACTAGTTATATGAGCTTTCCAGTTGATACTCTCATCAATTATAACACTCAAATATTTTAGTTGGTCAGCCCGCTCTATTCAGATATAGTTACCACAAAAATTATCCAAAAGACAAGGTTTACATTTAAAATAAATATCATCAACTGTAACCTGCTTAGACCTGGTACTCAATGTAAAATGAACAAATTTAGTTTTAATATTCAGAGCCATTCTGTTTATTGCAAACCGCAGTTTCAGCATATTCAAGTCATTTTGCATTTAATTTTTAACAGTAAATGCGTTTTCTGAGGAGTAAGAGAGCGCAGTATCATCTGCAAAACAAGTCAGAGAACCTGTGAATTTACCAGTACATAAATTATTGATGTAAACCAAAAATAGAATTGGCCCAAGCACAGAACCCTGAGGGACACCGCAGGAAATTGGGGTTGAATCACTAACTGAATTTTTGAAACGGACACACTGTGTACGACCTGTTAAATAACTTTTAAACCAATTATTAGTAATACCTCTAACTTCCGCTTCCCATAACCTATTCAAAAGAATATCATGATCAACGCAATCAAATGCTTTGGTTATATCCACAAAAATTCCTGTTACATATAAGTTATTATTTAAACCTTCAAACAACGATGAACAAAAATTAAGTAGAGCATCTTCAGTAGATTTCTCCGCAACAAAACCAAATTGATTTTCACTTAAAAATTTGTTGGCATTTAAAAAACTAATAAACGTTTCTTCATTATTTTTTCTAATATTTTCGAGAAAACAGTGAGAAGAGATATTGGTCTATAGTTATTAACGTCAGTATCCGAGCCCTTCTTAAAAAGAGGAATTACTATGGCTGACTTTAAAGGGTTAGGGAAAGAACATGTCTCAAAACTTAAATTAAATAAAAATGAGAGAATAGGAGAAATAATATCGCTAATGTGTTTCAAGTAAAAGCCGAAACCCCATCAGTGCCGGGAGCTTTATTAGAGGTTAGACTATTAATACAATTGCTTACCTCCTCCGAACTAGTTGGAGAACAAAAGAAAGATTTATTTACATGTGTTTCTGGTAAACACTGATTATATTTATCTCTACTTAAACCACAAGATGAATCCAGAGAATTTCTTAAATGATCAACAACAGCAACAAAAAACTTATTAAACTCATTCGCAATTTGAAGAGAATCATATATCTGCTCTCCAGGATTAGATAACGAATTTATGCCTATAGCCTCATTCTTATTTTGTCTAGTTCCCAGAATTCCATTGATAATTTTCCATTGTTTTCTAACATCCCTTTTACTTTCATTAAATAAATTAAAATAGTAATTCTTCTTTTGTTGCTGCATATCTACCTTTAGCTTAAGCCAATAAGAATGAAAAAAACATTGAAATTTTCTGTCATTTAACCTACTTTTGGATTTTTTATACAATGTGTTTCTAAACGCTTGTCGTTTACAAAGGTCAAGTGTCATCCACGGTTTAAGGAGTTTGTACTTATTAATTTTTTTCTTAACATAGGTTGATTTTTCTAGGCTAGATTTTAAAATAGTTATGAAATGATCGAAAGCCACTGATACATCTCGCTGCTTATAAATGCATGAACAGTCCATATCTCTCAAGACTTTACATAAACATAAATAATCTATTCGAGATAAAAGAATTGGTGATATATTTTTTGAAGATATCTTGGAACGAAAAACAGAAAATATCTTTTAATGATTTCATAAATGATACATTGTTAAGAGTATACATAATATTATATTTTATAAGTTTGAACCGTTGAGTCCGTGGGCTGATGGAAGAAGGCTGGAAGAAGACTGCCGGAGTGTAGTGTGGAGCCAGCTTATATAGTGTGAATGGAGCTGCTGAATCATCAGGAGCTGAGTGTATCCAAAAGGAGCTGTGTGAACTGTACGAAGCTGAGTGAATCTAAAAGGAGCAGTGTAAGCTGTACAGAGCCGCTGAATCGTCAGAAGCAGAGTGTGAACTGATAGAAAGACCTTTAAATTTTAATGTCCTTAAATAAATTTTTAATTATATGTACTGAGTCTGAACAGTGAGACAGCCAGAAATTATCACAAGAGATGTATGCATCAATGATTTTGTTGGCTCTTGGAAATAGATTGTGAAGGGATGAACTGTTGCCTGTGCATTGTTGCAGTGGATACCTTGGGCTGCATCCTGGAGAATGAATGAATAGTTCTAAATGAAGACGCAGATTACAAGATATTCATTTTTTACATACTACTTCAGATGGGTGAGGTAACTGTACGGTTAACTAGCAAGAAATGAGTGTTGAAGAAGTTTTGGAAGTTTTTCAAAAAGTATACTGATGAATCCTTCAGTAGATTTGACTAACGTCTCAAGAGATGTTCTTTTTTCAACTTGTATCCACTGTTTGTAGGTGATGTTTTCAATGCAGTTGAGGTTGAAAGCTTCCTCAGTCCTTCTTTGACTTTTTCAAACCCAGGACAATTTTTGTAATTTCTAAAGTGTTTGCTTCACTGGACTAGCACACACAACATATGTCATAATATCTTTGTAAGACTTAATTGTTCTATCACCTTCTATCAGTTTTTTCATTCTACAATGCATAACCATCAGTTTTGCATTTTGGTGCATTATACATACACAAAGACTGTGGGTTCCACTTGCACCTGCAAGAACACAGCACTAAGGTCTGAGTTAATATAACTTTGAAGATCCTATTTTCAACAATGGATACCTCTGTTTAAACATGTAAAAGTTTCATGGAGATTGCACAGAATTAATTTTTTTTGAACATGCTCTCAGGTTTTTCTTACAGGAATTACGACTTGATTTTTCAATTTGATCTTCCATTTATCTTAGAGAAATAATTTTTTTTTCCGAGCATCATTTGACTTATTTTCTCACTTTCATACAGATCAGTTACTTTTTCTGCAGTTTCAAAATCTAAAGTTCTACCAGTTTAGGATCAGGCCATAACATGGCATGACACCTTTTTCTTTAACCAGGCTTTTAGCTTTCCTTGCAGTGTAGTCTAATACTCCAAATTCATCTTGAATGTTTTTAAAGCCCAGTTTTTAGGGAGAATTGTCAATATTTGCATCCTGATGCTCTTGTCATCTGTAATATTAAACTTTTCCTTCAATTGGTTGATGATTTCATGGTTAGAGAGAGAGGAATAGCATCTTGTTCAGAATCTGAATTCATGTTCAATATTTTGCTTTTGAACACTACTGCTGGTTTCATAAGCTTTTCCTGAGGGTATTTTCTCTTGTTTTTTCTGAACAGGTGATTCATTTAATAGTCAAACTCTTGTTCCAAGCATTTACAGCTTCATCTTTTTCTGGGGAACACAAAGGATCTAATTGTTGAAATTCTTCATCAGAAGTAGACTCTTCAGCATTATTTTTAGCAGTTGCTTCTAACTGTTTGTGGCAACTATCACAAATTTTGTAACCTTGATTAAGAAAAGTAAATGCTTGCACCAAGTTCTTGCTTACACTTCTCAGGTATTTCTTACAGGAATTATGACTTGATTTTTCAAATGGATTGCAACAGTACATTTTACTGAAGTTCTAGAAGTTGATTGTTCGATGCTGGTCACTGTATTCTGGTCCAAAGCCGTGATGAATTAAAACTCCAAACCTGTAGGGAAAGGCAAGCTCAGTTAACAAAGAGTTACTGAAAAATCTGAAAAAAAAAATTTTTTTGCATCACTTTTATGATCAAGTCTCTTGGGGAGTACACCACTGAACCTTCTGTTCCAGATATGATCCAGGCTGAATATTATTTTAATTGTCTCAGGATAAAACATGTACATTCTTTTGCCGGCACTGGAAGTGCATGTCATGAAATACTACTCTTTTGCCTCATCAAGTGACCCAGTCTGGAAGACGGGAAGGGGAGGATTTTCATTGATTGAATCTCAGTTAGCAATTGCCGCATAGGGAGTACAATTGGATTGTTCTGCTGTACCTAATGATTATAAAATCACTTTTTAACATGATATCATTGCAATCCCATAATGAAGTGTTTATCACGTATTGAATACATTAGGAAGCAAAAAATATATTTTAAAAAAATACAGTTTTGGATATATTCAAGGTCATATAATGTTTTTGGTGGCCTTGAACTATTAATATCACAGAAGCTTGTCAAGTGATATGTCATATAAAAGCACATTTCATGAGCTTTAAACTGACACCAAAATGAGTTTTCTATCTCATATAGGAGCTGAAAAATGTATTCTTTTGTAATTACTTAAACCTTGCGTTTTGCAATCTTTTTACTTTTTACAGGGTCCTACACAAAACAGTGAGTGACTGAGAAATCTGAAAAAAATTTTGTATCACTTCATGGGTAGAGTAAATTTTATTTGGCTTACTGGACATGAATCTGAGAAGTGCATTTATTTTCCTTGATTTGATGTGGCCTATCACAATTTTGTTAATTTTATCTTGCTTGCTTAAAATGTGTATGTATAGCATGTCCAGGCTTTTAATACTGTTTGGTGGTTGTGTTTTAATTAACCACATATCTCAGGAATGGTCGAACTGAGGCTGTACAAGACTACATTTCATTTACACTCATACATATCATCCTCTGAAGTATTATCTGTAAGGTAATTACCGGAGGCTAAACAGGAAAAAGAAAGAAAGGTTTTTAATACTGAAATTAATATATAAATTAAAAATATATATGTACACAAATCAAGATTTTCAATTTTACAATATTATTTTTCATTATTTTGTTCAATATTATTGAATATTATTATATTATTGATTTTCAGTATTATTTTTTATTATTAAACTATGCTGTTTACATACACTATGGCAAACATTTTGAGCAGTTTATAAGTTGGTTTAATTGTTTGTATTTATTGTTTTTCTAAAATATTTATAATTCTTTTGTTTGTAATATTGAAAATTTTTAACTAGGTTTTATACGTAGTTAAAATCTGCCATATTTTATGTTTTGTTTTTAATAAACTTTGAAATTATTACGGTTGAGTTTAGTTTCCATGGTCTTTATTCAAGGAATTTTACTCAAAATCAAATTCTTTATAAGTTTCGTTTCAAACTTTTACGTGTTTATTAACAATTTAACAAAGTTATTTAGGCCAAACATGTAGTAAGTTTTTCGAGCCCAATCTTTTGTCTTGCCCCCTTGATTTTTTTAAAACTATTAAAAATAGAGTTCTGGAATCTATTTTTAAGAAACCTTTTTAGGTCAGATTTAATCGAAAACCTCAATATTTAGGTCCCAAGAATTATTGTCTGGCTTAATTTTACCAAAAGGTGCAGAAATCAGGGCGAAGCCTTTTGTCGACACTCGCTAACGAAGTGTTAACGAAACTTCGTTTACGCGAATTTTCACCACTAGAACATGTCTTGAAAATTTGTTACATTGTTAGTGAATCATTCTGAATATGTATAGTGATCATTCTTTTTATTTATTAAAGGTGTATATAAAAACCGTTTTAAGAATTCAGGGGATAGTCCAACGCATCATAGTAAAGAAAAAAAAACATTTTATCAACATATGTCCGAAAACGCTTAGTTTGCTGGCTGTCTGCCATTTTGTATTTTTAACATAAAAATTTATTTCTCAGGAATGGTTAATCGCGTAGAGTTGAAATTTCGTATACTCCTAGGGTACCTAGAGGTTTACTTGTATAAAAATAATGAACCTGAGCTCCCGATCCATTTCAAAATGGCGCCGATGTAAAATTTTTAATTGTTAATATCTTTGCAACCGCTGGTTTATTTAAATGTTAAATTAAAAAAATGTTAAACGTTTTATGATAAAGAGAATGACACCTTATGTATTCCAATGCGTTCATAAATAAGAAAGTTATGGCAAAAATTCTTGTGAGTCGCTGGATTAAAACACCAGTTTTCATTTTCTTTTTCGGAAAAAAATTAAATAGCTCGACACAATCTCAATTGGAATAATTGTTTTAATGTTTTCGTCTAATAAGTTATTATAATTTAACAATATTGAAAATATTGCAATAAAATACTGAAATCATGAAAATATTATTATAATAAATAATATTAATATTGAAATTAATTTACATTAATCGTTTTTCGTTTAATGAACAGTTACTGGTTTTTAAATAAATTCTTTTTTCTATTAAAATCAATTTAACAACTATAGATTACTGTATCAGATACTAAAACATTAATAAAGAAACTACAGTAGCTGTTAAAGATCGCGGCCCTCGTTCAAAATACATGCTTGCACCCAAGTGTTTTTTCCTTGACTGCCGGACTCCCAAATATGTCAGATGTCTAACGAATCCTCTCAGTCTCATTTAGAATTCTTGTGCGCAATTCTTCTATGGTATCCATGAGGTTGTCGTATACAAGTATCTATACAAGAGGATTGAGATCGGGAGACCTTGCAGGCCATGCTATTGGACCTCCTCGATCAATCCGTCTGTTTAGATACGCGTTCTTTAGGTGATCACGAACTTGTCCTGTAATGAGCCTGACCCCCATTCAGCATGAACTACATTTTGTTGCGTTTGTTTAATGGCAAACCTTCGAGTAGAAATGGAAAATCAGCTGTCAAGAAATGTAAATATATTTTACCATTGAGCATTTCAGGCAAAAAAACAGACAAATAAAGGCACCCAGAATACCAGCCCATACGTATACAGAAAACTGATATTAGTGACTGTTCTCTGAAATGGCATGAGGGGTTTCAGTTGACCACATGTGCGTATTAGGAATGACCAATCTTGTAAATTACATTAAAAAAATTTGGATTTGTACATTTTCGGGTAAGCCAATGGCATAGCCAAACCGCCGAACCCAGTGTGTATAATCTTGAGATAAAGTAGCTAGTATTCGCTGATAGTAATATGCATGGAGTTGCTGCTCATGCAAAATCTTCCAAACTGTCGTATTACTTACACTGAACTCCAAGGTCAGCTTTCTAGTACTCGTACTTTTTTCGGGGTGGTAAGATATTTCATCTAACACACCCTCCTGGAATTCGGGTGTACATATTAAACTTTGTAGTCCTGATTTACACGTCTTTCAGGTTTTAAGCTTACTGTATCTGAACCGTCTATGGACACTCGATTGGGAAAGTGTTCCTGATGTAGCTGTATTGCAACGTGAGAGACCGTATGTTAAAGGCATATCAACCATTTCTAAGTTAGTTTAAATATGATTCGCGTTATACTTGGCAATAGAAATAAGATGTGATAAAGAAATTCATGCAGCACAGATCAGTGTATACATTTTGTCAATAGCAAAAGACAAACTGGTATTAGTTTTTATTTAAATTTTATGTAATTAACAATGACTTGTTATTAACAATTTGAAATGGCTTGAAGTAACTGTTAATGACTTGTTTTAATGCAAATTATTTTTCAATATTAATATTATTTATTATAATAATATTTTCATGATTTCAATATTTTATTGTAATATTTTCAATATTATTGTAATCTATTACATGAAAACTTTAACAAAATTATTCCAGTTGAGATTTTGCCTAACTGTTTAATTTTATTCAGGAGGAAATGAAAACTGGTTTTTTAATCTAGTGACTCCAATAAGTTTTACCATAACTTTCTTATTTATGAACGGATTTAAATACGTAAGGTGTCAGTCTCTTTGTAATAAAACGTTTAATATTTTTTGTCATAACATAACTTTAAATAAACAAGCGGATGAAAAGATATTAACAATTAAAAAGTTTACATCGGCGCCATTTTGAAATGGATTGAGAGATCAGGTTCATTATTTTTATACAAGTAAACCTATAGGCACCCTTGTAAAGAAATTTCAACTCTATACGATTAATCATTCCTGAGAAATAAATTTTTATGTTAAAAATACAAAACGGTAGATAGTCGGTGAGCTAAGCGTTTCCGGAAATACGTTAATGTAAAGTTTTTTTCTTTGTTTTGATGTGATGGACCATCCCTTGAATTCTAGAAACGGTTTTCATAAACATTCTGTATATAAAGATGTATCACAAATTTCTCCCCTGACTTTCATAACGTATTCTACTCGTGAAAAAGATTATTGTAAACATGTCCTAAAATGTTTCTTTTGCGAGTTCGTCTAGTGAAAGATTTCGCTCGGATTTCAGCTACCCCGGTGAAGTGATGTCGTACTTAAGGACGTTAATTTAGGGACAGGAGTAGTGATTTCTTGTTGTTTTTTGACTTGAAAAATTGAATAAAATATGTTCCAGAACCGTATTTACAATAGCTTTTGAGAAATCTGGGGTGAAAAGCAATAAATTGGGGTAAAAAATCCTGTTTTTTATGTTTGACATACAATAACTTTGTTAAATGTGTAATAAACACATCTTTAAACACAACTTTTAAACTTAAGTTGTAGAGAATTTAATTCTGAACAAAATGGTGTAAGATAAGTTAAACAAAACAAAGAAAAGTAACAAACAAGTGTCAAAAAAGTAATTTTTTAATTTAAAGAAAAAGTAAATTCTTTTTTGGTAATGTGAACAAATTGAAAAACTAAATTACTTTTAAAAATTAAAACAAAAATTGGAAATTACACAACAATTGCAGAATAAAAATAATTTAAATAAAAGTTACTTAGATAATAATTTTTCTAGTAGACAGAAATACAATAAATTATTTGAAAAATTATTATTTCAAAGTTGGCAATAAAAAATAACAGCTGATCAAAAATCCGCAGTATTGTATTAATGATAAAATCATTCTGTAAGATACGTTATATCGGGTATTGTGAACTGTGCTGTTGTTAGCAAAGGATTTCTGTGAATTTTAGTTTGAACGTGATCGGTTTGCCATTGAAGTAAGGTTGTACTTTTTACAGCAGAGGAATACGCTGATGTGGTATTCATTTTAGGTGTGTGCAATGGTAATGCTACAGCTGGTGCAGTAGAATATGAAATACGTTTTCCGAATCGCAAGATTCCAGATCTCTTGCCGGCCTACGTGGCGCGAGTGGTGGTGTCTCTGCCTTTTATCTGGTCCCGGGTTCGAATCTGGTCAGGCATGGCACTTTCATTCAAAACTACCATTTCATCGCATCCTTTGAAGCAATACCTAACGGGTGGTCTCGGAGGCTAAAAGAAAGAAAAGGATTCCAGATCCCAAAACAAACAATTAGTGCGACTTTTCGCAATCTTCGGGAAACAGGTTCACTACCTAGTATTCGTACAGGCTACGAACGATTCAGCACCACGCTGTTATTGATGAAATTATTATCGATGCAGTTGAGTGCAGTATCGTCAGTACACAACGTCTTTCTAAGCGGATCGGCATTTCGCATTAGATGGTTTGGAGGACACTGAAACAAAACAAGTTTCATCCTCATCATAAACTACCAATTCAACATCTACACCCAGGAAACGGTCCGTTTAGCTTGGAGTTCAACAACTGGTGGATTACAAATTGACAAATCTAAAGTTTGTTTTGTTTACTGGCGAGGTAAACACTTACACATCTTGATTCCCCCCTGAGGGGAGAAGATCCCGTCTCGTAGCGTGTCAGGTCGCTACACCATCCCCTCCGTTCCTAGCCAGTGTGGCTTTTAACGGTGAATAATTTACATAGCGAGCATGCATGGAAAGAAGTAAATCCTCATGAAATGGTGTGAAAGACAATTTTCAACACTGATTTAGTATCAATGTATGGTGCAGCCTTCTTCACAGTCAGTTGTCTGGACTGTTCATATTACCTGTCCACTTAAATGATGAGGTCTACTTGCACTTTCTTCAAGAAGAATTGCCGCAGCTGCTTGTCCCTCTAGTGCTGAAATGCAAAGTATGCTTTCAGCATGATGGCGCACCTCCCCACTTCTCTTGTGCCGTTTCCACTTGTATAAATCATAATTTTCCTGAAAAGTGGATCGGTCATGTATGTCCACATTCCTGGCCACCAAGATTGCTTGATGTAACACCTTTAGATTTTTGTGTCTGGAGAATGATGAAAAATATTATATACAAAACTAAAATATGTTTTCATGATGAATTGTCCGCATTATGGATGCTGCTGAGGAACTTAAGGACAGCTCTGAAAAAATAAAACTAGCAACAAAAGCACTGCAGAAGCATACCAAGAAATGTGTTTAAAATGGCTGGCTCATTTTTGAACATTTATTATAAAATGGTACATACAATGCACTATGGTCTAGTGTACAATTTCTAAATAAAATTCGAATTTTCCTAAACTTTCCTTGTTTTATTCAACGTATCTTACACCATTTTGTTCAGAATTAAATTCTTTGCAAGTCTGGTTTAAAAGTTTTATTTGGTTAAAAGTTCTAACATAAAAAACAGGTTTTTTTTTACCCCAATTAAGGCTTTTCACCACAGATTTCTCAAAAGCTACTGCAGGTGTGGTTCTGGGATGTATTTTATTTAATTTTTCAAGTCAAAAAACACAAGGAATTGCTAATTCTGCTCCTTAATTAATGCCCTAAAGATTTCAATACAACCTCATTTCATCTGGGTAGTGGAAATCCAAGCGAAATCTTTCACTAGCCGTAACTTGCAAATGAAACATTTTAGGACATAAGTTTATAATAAACTTTTTCCATTAATTTCATGAGTAGAATAGGTTATAAAAGTCCTGAGAGAGCTTTGTGTTATACTGTATATAATTAAAAGTAAATTTGCGTAACAAAAGGAAGTAAAGTGTTTCATTCTAAGACAGAAGATCGGGATGGCATCATTACTGTTTAAAAATATGAACTTTGGAATAGAAATAAATTAAATATTATTTTTTTGAGTTGCATGTAGGGAATCGCACAGTGAGGAGAATCACATTTTAGCGTCATACTTGGGTAAAACCAGAACAGTCTGTAAAAATTCTTGCAGAATCTTAACAGTCTTGAATGATTACATTCAGATTAGTGGTAGGTTTAGAAATCAAATAAGAAGTAGTAAACCCTCTTGCAGATTAATATTAATGCTGATCAAAATATGGTTATGAATTTTGTTTAATGATAAATTTTACAATTTACTGATGGAAAACATATGTGGTTAGCAACAGTGATACTGAATGAAAAATACATCATTTGGTTACAGAGAAATTAAAAAACTTCCTTTGCAAATACAAGGGTAATGCTAAATGGAGTAACTAATTTACAATTTTCTTATATTTAAAAAAAGAACTGAGTAAACAGTTAAGTGCAAACAGTCTTTAAAATTGTACAAATAAAATAATGTAGAAATATGTTTCTTTAAAATAATCCAGTATGCCTTTTGTTGAGGGATTTTTATATAATCGTTGCTGCTTAGATTAACACTATTAATGCTTTCTGTGTTTGTATGGACTAAATTTCTAACCTAGGTAAAGATGCAGTTAGTTTAAATTGGATTTGAATGCTTATTGGTATATATGAATTTTGGCCATTGGGATTTACCTTTATGTTGTAGAGTCATGGAATTAATTGCTTAATTTTGGACAAGACTAACTGCCATTCTGTATCTAAGCTTGCAGCTTGTTTGAGGCTAGTCTTATGAAAAATAAATTAGGTGAGTGCAGACCACTCCCAGAAAATATGAAAATTATTTGTTCTGAAAGGATATATTAAAAAAATCCTAGAAATGACATCATTTGGAGAATTCAGCATCAAATTTAAAATGTATTAAAGATAAAAATTGATAAATTATACAAATTATTCCAGAAAAGCAGGAAAAAAAAATTTAATGAAACCATTGTATTATATGGAAAAAATAACACCCAAAATAGATGTAGATCAAATACAAAATTTGATTTTATACAATTGATGTTTCTTAACCGTCTCAAATCTGGCACTGTTGAAGGAGCTGCTTATAAACTACCATCAAATGAGTTAAATAAAAAATCTAAAAATATTACGAAAATGTCTTAGAAAGTAAAGTTATTTTATAATATTTGCTTTTTTCAGAAGATTAGCCACATTATGCAATGTTGGTGAATTGATAAGCTAACGAGCTGATGAATTGTGAAATATACTGACGGGCCAAAAATCACTACCCATTGAAAACATTAACATAATCTTGGTGGTTGTCCTGTCGATTTTAAATTTCCCTCCTTTTGTTTTCATGTTAAAATAATTGATGTAAACACTAGAGTGCATTGCTATTCAGTCAGATTCATGGATAAAAATACTATTCAGAATGATGGGTCATGGAATGTTCCATCAACACGGAAGTCAATCTAAAATCTACAAAACGTTATGAAGAAAATGGATCTGCAACAACTGTCCCAGGCTAGATAGGCCATTATTAAGTGACGAAACTAAGTTTAATATTTTTTACAACGGGTTATTCAGAGCCCTAAAAGTGTACTTTTTGGTTGCCTCTTGAATAGAATGTTTCAAGACTTTCTATTTAGAGAATTTTACATCAGCCCCCAAATTCAAACATTACATACCTCATCTCATATGTGCGCTATTAGAAGATGATGCTGTTGGAAGGCTTCAATTTTGAAGAAGTATTAAATGAGATAAAGAAAGTGAAATTGAGTTGTACTGATTGGTGTACAAAGAATCAGTGAATTGTATTTGAGAAGTAGTTAAATCAACCAGATTTTACTGTTTGGGATGATATCTCATGCCATGAAGTTCTTGGGTCTTGGGTTTTTAATAGAACAGTCATTGCAGAAAAGTTCCCAGAAATGTTAGAGCTACCTATGTTATTCCAGATGAAGTTGAACTATAAGTTCAACTTCATTTTCAATATGATTGTTCTCCACCACATTGTGCTTTAGTTGTGGGAGATTATGTTGAATTGTTTGATGGCAAAGCTATTGGGAACAATGGATGTGCCATCTAGATTACCAGACCTAGGTAGATTTTTACTTTTTAAGATGAATTCATGAAAAATAATTGTGGCGAAAAGTCTGTGGTACATAACCACAAATAATTAAGGACTGAAGTAGCTATTGAAAATGATTTTGAAGTTATTGATTCAAATTTGTGATTGTGTAAATGTACTTTTAATGCTCCAAATCTAAATGTGTAATAGGAAAACAGGTAGAGAAACAGTGCGATAAATAATTATATGGGTTAATAAAGTGCTAATTCTGAATTCAATTTCTAGGGTGTTTTTTCCATTATACTTTACAGTGTGCAGTGATTATTGGCCATGTAGTATGTGGACAGAATGTGTATGAATTTTTTTTTGTGTGTAAAACAAATAACTACAAACAAAAATTTATATAAACATACAAAATAAACAGCAAGCTCACTGCAGATTTTTCAATTTACGTAAAAACTACTTTTCGATCCTTGGATTATCATCAAATCATCATATTTATACTTCATGCTAAACCGGGAAAAATTGTATATAAATTTCATAAAAGTAAAATAATTAACTAATTATGAATCAATGAATTCAAAAAGTAGTTTTATGTAAATTGGTAAGTTTGCAATCTATCTTGAAATATTTGTGAGTTATTTTTCCTGATAGTTATTGATGACTGATTTTTATGTACATTATATAAATATAAATAAGATGTTACTTAAAATTTTTTGTAATAACAATATTTAAATAAATCAGCAGTTGAAAAGCTATTAACAGTTAAAAAGTTCACAAGGCTGCCATTATTCTTATACAAGTTAACTAAAAGTAATTAGCTGCAGTGCTGTTCAAACCTATCTAAATCTCACTTCAGCACTAGCCTTACTAGCCTAATACTAACCTAGTACTAGCCTAGAGTTATGGCTAAATCTTGACAAAATTTCTTTCCAAGATTTATTTTTAGTTTCCAGAACCATCTTTTTATGCACATTCATTGTACAAAGACTGACAAGCTGATTTTTTTTTCTGCCATTGTTGACTGTAACCAAGTTTTTGCCCTGCGTAAGGTGCTGAAGGATCTTTTGGTAGTGTATGTTGTGCAGGACTGTGCAAGTGAGATAAGTAGTGCCTGTTTTATGGATGCGTAGAACAGTTGGGTTTTCTATCTATTGCAGCTAGTTCTATCGCCTTCAGTTGAGCATTTGGCACATTTTTTCCTTTCCATTGATTGTACCACAGTTCAGCTTCACCAAGGAAATCATTCAAATTGTAGTAACTACAAAAACTTGCAGTTGTTTTAAAAAAATCCTCATACGTCATATCAAGCAGTACGTGAGGGTGCAATGTAAGCAGTGAGAATGCGGGCAGGTTCTCCTCAGAAAAATGCTGTTCCAGAGATATTATTAATGAATCTATGTACAGAATAATTAGTTATCTTCTCCAAAACTCGCTAGGAGTCTGTGCTAGTGGATTTGCACAATGTTTCTGCTGATTTATGACTCGCATATTGGAATTTAAGATGGTTGGCGATTATTTCAGCCTCTGCTATAACACTTTAACTTTCAACACCCGCATTTCCATAGTGTTTTCTCATGATATCTGTGATTTTTTTAATGTGATTTGCACATTGAAATAAGTCCACAATTGTTGACTGAAGAGCATTTCCCACCGGCTGCAGGAGTGCTGAATATTTTACTATGAGACAAACATTAATAATGAATTCTGATTTTGTAGCAGCACAATGCATTTGAAAAGCAGCTTTTCTTGTTGCGTTGTTACTGCGTGTTAGTTTTTCAAGCGCCATAACAATTTTTACATAATGTTTCTTGAATGTGGTGATATTTTTATATTTTTCAGATTGACAGGTTTCACAGAGCATTGGTATATTTGGTATGCATTTTCGACAAAGGGCTGATTCTCAGAAGAATCTTATTATCTCTTTTATTGTGGAGACTGTATTTCGTATCACTGCTAGTTAGTTAAGTCATACAACTAAGTTCAGTTTGTGACAAGTACAGTGAAAGTATAATGCTCTTGTATAGTTTTCTATAATAATTTTTTGGATATCACCATCCTTTCCTTTCCTGTCATACTGGAACACCCATCGTATCTAGTCCAACGCACTTTTTCTGGATCAAGGCATGCCTACTTTTTCTATAAAGTTGTTAATTGCAGATACTACAGATTTTGCATTCATGTTGGTCAATTCTAGAAAACCTAGAAATTCCTTACAAACCATCATCTTTTCTTCATCAAAAAATCTAACACCAATGGAAAGTTTCTCCTTCCCTGATATGTCACTGCTCTTATCTGCCAGGATATTGTAAGCACATGCTTTCTTTATGTCAGTAGTGATGTCATCTCTAATGATGTTGCCACATAGGCCAATTATTTCATTTTGAATCCATGGTGACAAGTAAGTGGCATTTTTTGCACCCTTTTCTATGTGCTCTTTTAAAATGAGGTCACCAGCGTCAGTTGTGAGTTTGATCAAGTCTTCAAAAACACCTTCATGATTTTCTTTGCCCTCAAAGGTAGGTCTTGTGTACCACAAAACATATCAGTTGAAATTATTGATGCAGCAATTTTCTTGTTAGTGGACAGAAATCAGTTGTACATCGAGCATATTTTCAACAAAACATTTTGCTGCTGTGGCTGCCAATTTGTGCCACTGAGATAATGTGTGAGATATGGCAAATTTGTGCATTTCTTCGTAGTGAGTAAAGGGCCTCACTATGAAAGTACCTAAAACACCATGTACCATGTACATTAGTTGGTGGAAACAGTACACAGTAAATGCACAATGCTTTCTTTAATTTCTTTGAATACACCAGCCAAGGAGCTTAATCCGGCAAGCAGCTGTATTTGAATTTTCTTTTTAATTGCACAGCATCCTTAATCCTTTTCAAAGTCATAACTTGAGATGGTGACCAACAGTTTTTTAAAACTTCCATTTTTTGGTATGAGGTCATACTAAACAAAAGTCCAAGCCAGTGACCCACATCATTATAAAAATACATTTGATCCTGTACACCAGAACCAGATGGTAACGAAGATCCACTTGATTTTTCACCAACATTCTGCTTCGATTTCTCTTCTCTGCTGCTATCACTTTTGTTACCCCTTTTATCTTGTTGCTTCTTTTTTTGTTTCTCTAAAAGAAATAAATAACTATTGCTACACTTCCAAAAAAATTAAAGCAACTAAGAATTTAAGCCTCTGAACAGACTATTAGAAACTTCAAGTTTAAAAATGTTTTTTTATTGTCTCCATACAATAATTTTTCTCAATTACATAATTTTGAAAATCCATAAAAAATTCTTTTTGTCCGTGAAAATTTTTCTTAACCTAAATATGAGTTGAGTTTCAAAACCATCTAAAAATACACAAACTGGTGGAATGATTAAAAATAACAGACTGTGGTTGTGTAAAGAATGAAATTAATGTGAACTAACATGGTTCTGATTTGAGGTTAGACATTTTTATGTCATTATTGTGTTGTGTGTAACATAGTGATTGAGCTTTTGTAGTGATTGAACTTGATCACAATAAAAATTGGGCTATTATGAATTTTAAACCATTCATTATTTATTAGTTATCAAACTCTTAATGTTTTTTATTATTGAATGGTGGTACTTTTTAATAAACCTTTAATATTTTGTACAAATTTGTTTTGTTATTTGCAACTAGCAAAAGTAGCTAGTTGCAATATGAACCATTTCAAAATTCAAAATCATCTAATTAAGCAAAACTGCTGCAAAAGTAGCTAATTACAATGTTATATTATTGAAGTGTGGTGTACTTGTTATTATTTCCTTATTTAGTATTGTATGATTTTTCTTAAAATTTCAATAATAAAGACATCAAAATCACTATATTACAACCAAAAATCAGTTTTTGCATTTTCTGAACCTTTTAGGTTGCTTTAATTAGATTGTTTTGCTAATCATCAACTCAAATGAAAATAATATAGATACATACCTTTTGTGCTAAAAACTTTTTTAATATCCATTTCAGATTGCTATTCAGGTTGCAGTCTGAACATGCTCAACTCACTCAACTGACTCGCACTGATTGCAGTGCTTAAATAGGGAACAGAAGGTACTAGAACTTTCCTGCTGAATCCAACCTCGAAAATTCTGTAATCTTTAAGTTTTACCACAGACCATCCAGACCTTGAACCACCAGTTCCCCACTCATTCACCAGAGACCGTTCTGCCGTGATTCAAACATGCGTTCTTGCCGTGCAATACTATTACTACCTCTTGATATTTGATATTAATCTATAATTTTTCGTTTGAATAAATGAGCCTTGGGGGGGGGGGGTGATGGGGGTGGGCAAGCGCCCCATTTTGCCACATGTGATTATGCCTATGTTTCCTGACATATTGATATGAAGCTTTTTCTTTATTTCAATGTGAAGGACATCTTCTGAATTCCTGAAACAGTTTTTCTAACATCCTTTATTTAATACCACTTCAAAATGTGTGACGGCAGTTTATGACCCCCTCAGGTGAAACTGTTATTAATGTGTTCACATTCATATTAAAGTGTGTGAAATAAATAGAATATTATATGTGTAGTTTCACCTGAGGGAGGTCTGAACTACCATCACTCATAGAAGTGGTAAATATTGTTTAGACAAAATATACATCAAACCAAATATACATCAGGTCCCAAGTAAAATTTTGGGGCCTTTTGGTACATAAAATATTACAAAAGGTCTCAGACATGATTGACACAAAATTTGTCACTTTGAGAAAGAATGTTTAGACATTGAAATATTGTTTTATTTTCAGTGTATGAAAACACAAAATGATTAGTGTTATTTTTAATTTATTAGAGGCTTGGGTTGTTGAGAGATACTGACCTCATTGATTGAGGTTTTTATTATATTTTATTGAAAAATGATGTAGGTTGTAGATAAAGTTTAAATACTGTACCTTTTTCTCTTTGATAATGAAGGGGATTAAGAAACTTAAGAATACCTGGGTGGGGAATATAGCTCAAAGTTTCAGTATCATGAAATTTTTATTGGATATATTAAGAAATATGACAAAAAGAAGAAATCTATTTCTTTGGATGGCAAGAAGTTATGACCTTTTCTCATACACGATTTTCAATTATTTTAAAAGGTAAAAAACATTTTGAAAAAGAATGGTTTGAATATAGTGGTACTTCATTTTTTTGTTAATATAGGGAGGCTAATCATGAAATTTGGCTTCACATTCTAAGAAATACTACAAGTGTGAGGGCTTGGAGCACAATGAAAACATTGCCTTAACATGATGCTAAGAAAGACAGAGAGATTGAGAAAGAATCATGAAAGAAATATTACTGAAACAGAAACCTATAGTAAAAAAGATGTGGAAGAAAGGCTTCTCATAATAGTGATGCTTAGATATTAGAGAAAGACAATTTTTGATATGTTTTTAGTTATCCTGTCACTGACATGTTAAAAACAAATTACAAAATTGTATGGTAGAAGAGTGAGATACATTATATTCAAGAAGAGTATATACACAAATGTGAGCTATGCTAAATGCTTATTAAAATAAATTGGAAAACAACATTATGTTCAAAAATCATTAACAAAATGTTCAGTATGAAACTGTTTAGATTACAAAGTAAAATTTTCATAAAGATTTGAGTGTAATCTTGTTTTCCAGTTTAAGGAGTATGTAACATATATATATATATATATATATATATATATATTTATTTATTTATTCATAATAATATTATATTATTAAAATATTATTAATTTTATTATAAAAAAATTTGAGATGTCAAGAGTATTTATGTATTATATTGTGTCTTAACTATGCCATTGTTTAATTACAGGTTTTGTTTTTGTTTTAGGTCCAGAAAATTTATTTTTGGTTGTCGTATAATATCTTTAGCAGACATTCTTTACATTTACATCTTTTGTATTTTTAAAGACAGTAATATATCTTTTAAAATTAATTTGTGGTTCAATAACTTCTAGGATCATTAAAAAGGTGGGTATCATTTGTGTTTATTTTTTTTTTGTATTATTTTCTATTTAAATAAACGTTTTAGTACGAATTTGTTCTTTTTTACTCATTACTCTTTACTAAAAATATATTTTTAAAAATAAAAAATAAAAATTATGTACATAACATACATAAGGGGAAACTCCAATTTGAATGGTATTTTCCTACCTACTTCTCAAACCTAAAAACATAAATAAATTCATTTTCACCCACCACTCCCACTATGTGACCATGACTTTTCTGGTGACCCCTTCCTTGGGTAGGGTGGTAAAATGAAAATTCTTACTACCGTATATGTAAAAGTAATAAATATTCTTACAGCGCAGCTTGAATGGATAGAGAGGGTAGTATTCCGGTAGTTAAAGAATGAGAAGTAAAGTAAAATTCAGAAATTGGCAAGAGCCAATTTTAATAAATCAGTTTTCGAAGTCACTGAATTCAAACACAGTTGGGTGCCCTGTCACTACATGTACAACTACCAACATTTGCTAAAACATTAGCTGTATGACTAAAACATCAGCTGTTGTGGCTAATGACTGTAGCATTTGATGCATTTAAAAAAGACCACATCTGGATCTTTTGATAAAGATGCTAATTTTATCCTTTGGACAGAAATTCTACTCATTATCATAATTAAATTAAAATTTTGTTCTTTCAAATTATTGTATGAGTACATGCAACCCTGCCTTAAGAAACACAAGTACCTAATTAAATTATTGTTTCCCACTTCCACGCTGGTGTGTAGTAATTTATTCATAGTCTATAACCTTAGTTTACTAAAACCAGGAAGATTTTGCTGTTGAGTCAATCTTGCTTATCAAAATCAGAAACCAGTGAGTAAAAGTCACTAACAGTGACTTTTACTCACTGGAGGATTAGTGTTAATCCTCCATTTGTACTGTTTCAACTATTGCAGATCACTCAAATTTGTATCCCTCACTTGATTGTATTTGGGATGTTGGTTTTAAAATGTTCCGTTATATCATGATTGTGAATTAGAAGCCCAGAAAATTATATCTGTTAAATTTAATATTATTGTTTTTAGTTTTTATGATATGGTGATTATTTTGAAGGTTAACAAAAGTTTTAATTGTGGTAACCCTCAGTAACCTGGCTTTTAATCCTGAGGGTTGAAGTTGTGATTGTGATTTAATTTTATTAAAAAATAAGTAACATTTTCTGTTATTGACTGTTGTATCTCTTGGCAGATATTACATTGTAATTTAAGCCTTTGTCCAAATGTTTTTCAAGTTCTATAAATCTTTGCACCATTGATGATTTAAGTCAATATCCAGTGGGTTGTTGATAGGTTTTTGTTGACCAGAAGTAAATAAAAGGTTTTGCATTGTCTTACATAAAATTCAAATTCACATCTGCATTGGGTTTGAGCAGCAAGGCTCAGGAAGCTCATTTAGTAAGTTGAAAGTTTATTATTTCTCCTTCACTTTTTCTTTTTTGTATCATTTATCAGCACTATTAAACATTCATTTTTCATTTAATTTTTCTGATTTTTAAACTTGTATGGTAATGAAACATTTGAGTTACAGAATCCCTTCTATTTCATTTCATAAAGAATAACCTCTGAGTTATAAATTTATTGATTAAATGCTTTCAGCAGTTACTGGATAAATAGTGACTTCAGTACTTTGCAAAATCAAAATCTTCTATTTTCAGACATTAAGACTTAAAAAAACTATTTATAAAAATTGTAATCTTAAATATATTAAGAAGTAAATTAAAATAATGATCAGGTAGTTTGTAATTAATATAAGAAAGAGTATATTAGACCTCTGATTTATAGTCATGATGATTACTTGCATTAATGATCTGGAACCTTATATGCTACCTTATATCAAACAGTTTGCTTTATGGTCACTTGTCATAATGACCAACATATAATGATTCCCATGATTTACAAAAAATAAGTGATACATGAATACACAAAGAAAAGAGATCCTGTTATTATCTGTATGTCTTTGTGATAGCAAGGATGTCTCATCTAATTTTTCCCTTAGTTGATAGCAGGAACAACACCTTATTGTTTGGTATTAGACAATGAAAGTGTATGCCCAACCTTAGTAGTAATGCTCTATTTACTTATGTGTCATAAGCAAGGAGAGGGTTTATTTCTTTCTTGAATGATTCAAATTTATAAATACTTGTTAAAAATGTAGGAAATATTTTATTTAAGGTCACATTTTTACCATTAATATCTGACGTACTTTGATTTTACAGTTTAAGGGCATGTTCATAGGCAACTGGACTAAAATATTATAAATAGCTAACTGTAATTAATATTGCATGTTGTATGCTAGCATTAATATTATAAATAAAATAAAAAAGATCATGTTAAAAATAACCAAAAACAGGGATGTAACCATTAGTATCTAGAACTACTCATAGCAAGATAAGTAGATTGTAAGGAGTTTTTTTTTGTGATTAATGGGAAGTATTAAATGGAATTCAAGATTTAAATGAAATATGTCACTTTGTTTTCAAAATTGTCCTTCAGAATATCAAAATCAAAATTGCCTAATAAAATTATATGTTTGTTGTGGTACATTACCTCTAACCATGTATTTTGAAGCAACTTAAATCGACTTACCCCAGGGAGATGATGAATGACTGTCAAAGGAGGGTCCACCTGCACTGATGTTAAACCAGTGGAATTAGTGTACAGTTATGGTGTAGTGCAAACTACAGTACTTTAATGTACAGCCCGCTCCACCCAACTCGTCCTAATTATTGTTCAAGAGCATAAACCTAAATTCTCAAAAATTGTAAGAAGAGAGTGAAGATTTTAACTGTAATTCACTAACTTCTTTCTTTTTCCTGTTTAGCCTCCGGGAATTACCATTCAGGTATTACTTCAGAGGATGATTGAGGATGATATGTATGAGTGTAAATGAAGTGTAGTCTTGTACATCTCAGTTCGACCATTCCTGAGATGTGTGGGAAACTCAGCCACCAAAGAACACTGGTATCCACGATCTAGTATTCAAATCCACTACTTGAATAACCACTAACTGCTGTAATAATTCACTAACTAACCATAGTTACTTAATAACTAAACATAATTCACTTGCTAACCGTAATTAACTAACTGCTGTAAACCAGTCTCACCCTCTTGTAAATATTTCTGAATTCATCATAATATTGTGGAAGAGGTTGAGCATGCTAAACAGTTTGAGAGATGTGGCAAAATTGATTAAATAATTTTCTTAACCCACTTGCCTGTGAAAAGAAAATATAAATATAACAACAAAAATTATTGAATTAAATTTAAATAAATAATTTAAGGAAATATTAATTTTGATAGAACCCCAAAATTCTACAAAAACATGCTATTTGCCTTTGAGTTCCAAATTTGATGCAAAATTTTCTAATAGATGTGAATAAAGAGTGAAGCATGATATAAGATTTTATAAAATAATAATGGTTAATCATAATTATTGTAAGAAAATGTGGTGCTCATGAATAATACTGATTTTTTTATCTATATCAATAAAAGTTATGTGGTAGTCACTAGTCTTGGTATTGCAGGTTTGATACATATTCCAATGTACAGAAAGTATGTCTTATATACAAGACATAAGTTAAAGGTAAATTAGCTAAATAACCAATTAAAATAAAAATAGAACTGTAAAAATCTTTACTAAAGCAATATTCAGAGTTGAATTCTTTCAGTATTAAAAAACTTCTACATAAGTAGTTGTGAGTAATGTAATATATAAAGACAATTTCTTATACACAAGAAAGAAAGAAAGAGGAAAAACAACTTACATGTTACAGTTACTAAATATATAAGCATAAATTCATGTGCTAATTAAACTGAGGTAAAATTAATATTTTAATTATGGTAAAGAAGAAATGTTAATTCTATCTTTCTCAGATAATATGATATTAAAATAATATTATACTTCATTATTGTCATTCCAAAAGTCTTTGTGAAAAATTAACTTTGTAGCTGCTTAAGAGCTTGCATCATAATTACCATGAATTAGATTATTGATATTTATTTATGACTTGTATTATATATATATATATATATAAAATACAGTAAATATAGTTTATAGTGACCTCCAAGGAACCGATGATTTTATGTCATTTTAACTGATAGTCACAATAACCAATGTCTAGGTAGCTAAGTGGTACTACTTTAATATGCCATCTACACAGGTATTGTAATACAGTAAAATAATAATAATTAAAATACAGTAAAATAATAATCATTAAAAATAATAATAATTTATTTTCGTAATAAAATAATATAAAAAAACAAAAATATGCAATAATAAATACAAATGCAGTAGAGTAAAAGAATATAGTGAAAAATTGTAAAAATTACTTTTTCTGCAAAAAGTTGGTTATTTTGCTTTGTTTCAAACATTTTGTGTTGTTATACAGTTTTTGAAGGTTCTTTTCTAAATCAAAACAAATACTCCGCTTCTTTATTAGCAATTTCTGTAAAACTGAGAAACCGGCAAAATTTCTAAAACTTCTGGAAGATTGGGGGGGTCATCTGGATCTGGCCGATGCGTTGATGTTTCATCGTTATCATTATCTACGTCCCTGTCTATTTCTGCTAGTACTGAAGCCACTACATCATCTGCTGTTCC
Organism: Lycorma delicatula; assembly: GCF_047948215.1. Classification (NCBI taxonomy): domain Eukaryota; kingdom Metazoa; phylum Arthropoda; class Insecta; order Hemiptera; family Fulgoridae; genus Lycorma; species Lycorma delicatula. The sequence continues at coordinate 258,550,557 of NC_134455.1, read as the reverse complement.
ATTTTCATGCGTTTCTAAATCTTTGTCAACATCTTGATAATTTTCGAACAATGCATTTGACAATGATTAGTTTTGCAGTTTATTTTGCTCCATTCTGCTAAAGATTCTTGTTTGTACGCGATGTCAGTAACTTCACCAACCTGTGGTAAAAATCCTGCATGTCAAAAGCAAATTTTTACAGTCAGCGGAGAAACCTCATTCCAGGATCTTTCTAACATTATTATATTATCCAGGATAGTTATTTGTGTTTCCTTTTTTTGATCTAAATCCTGTATAATTTGTAAAATTAGGTTTTTTTTGAAGTGGTCAAATGGTTTCTAGCCACTTTTCTAACACACTGGTTGGAGCTGTTGTGGCCTCGCTGCTTATTCTCCCTGACAATATTGTGATCCTGACAGAACCATTATATCCAAGCTGAAATTATTTCACATGGTTTACCAAATTTGTCAGAAAAATCATTCGCCTTAGCTTGCAATATAGGGCTGCTAATAGGGATATCAATAGCCCTCTGGTATTTAAACGATGTCATTATAAGGAACCACTGTAGTATATATATATATATATGTTATAATTTATAAACCACCAGATACACACATATAGAGGAAGAATGATTTTACCTTCAATCTAATAAGGCCTTTTAAAATCCTACAGATTCATCATCAGTTATTAAAATACCACAATTATCATTAGCATTAAGCTACTTTGTCAACCACGTTGTGACTGATTAAAACTAATCATGTTTAAAAAATTTATATATTATAATATATATATATATATATTAAAATGATGTATTTTATGTATTAAGATTTCCACTTATGATAGTTGTGTGGAAAAAAAAATTCTTTTCATAAAATTCTGGTTAAATATATGTTTGAATAAAATATTTCATTATACAAAATAATAACTATGTAATTACCTTTTAAATTAAAAAAATAAGAACATGCTAAAATTAAAAAAATAAAAGAATGGATAAAGCTATCAGTGTAATTATAAAAATGATAAAGTCACTTTCTTTGTCTGCTATATTAAGTCACAACTAGCAGTCAGTCTGCTAAATCAGATGTCACAATTGTTGTGGTTCTAGGAGATTCCAGGTATGACACTAATCATTCCAAGAACAATAAGCATCCCATGATAAGCTTACAAAGTTGGAGGGAACTAGTTTTCCATTGCCTTTTTTACCGAGTCAGATATACCTTTGAAATGGAGGAAGTATTCAGCCCTACAGATGATATATTCATTTTTTTTTATCACAGGGACTGTTTCTAAAGTGAACATGTTTATAGCTACTTGACTAGAGTCGCTGCATGTAAGTCAGGCAGGTGCTTTACATCATAGCCATAAAAAAGTCTAACCAGAGAAAAATACAACATTGGAAACAAGCCCCACAGTATAAGAAATAAATTTTCAGTGTGAAACGCAAAGTGTGTAGGCTGATCTCACATCAACTCGATTTAGTATTTTCACATCTGGGCAGATGCTCCTAAATTCAGCCATTAGGGTTTAATAAAGAAAGACACAAAATTCTGCATCCCCATCATACCAGTCAGATTAAGATTGGTTTTGACTAGGCTGGTTAAATTTTTATCAGTCATCATGTGTCCTGTAATCATTGTGTGTTTTATTGCTAATAGCTTTATACGTTCTTGCACTGTTCTGTATGCAATATTGGTTGCAAATAATGAATGTTGAAAAGGTAATTATTTTAATGATATAAGGAGAAATATCCATATGAGTGAAATATTTGAAAATTGGTGTATTATTCTATGATGTAGTTTCTAGTTGAGAGCCTGAAACATAAGAAAACTGTGCAGAACGTCTTATAAATGGGTATTGAAAAAATAGTATGCATATTTCATATCCCAAAAAGTAGGTAATAAAGTTCATGGCAATTGCTAATCATGACTGATAACATTGAAGTGTGTGATTGAAATACCATCTTGAACCATTTATTGAAGTATTGTGGCTTTGACTGGAAATGCAGCCACTGTTTCAGAGAAACATGCCTAGAAACACAAAAACTCAAAAACAAGAATAACACTGATAGGGAGTAAATAAACATTAAAAAAAAATTATCATTGAAGGAAGCAAATGATCTTATGTTTACTTCCAAGTTTCAAAAGACTGACACCCACAGAGAATGTGAAATCTAAAAGCATTCAGGTATATAGTTGTATATACCTGAAATCAACTACAGTTGTCTTCTTATACAAAGGAAAAATTCAAGTATTATTCTTATTCAAAATGCTTGTAACACAACAAAGTTTTGACAAAAAAATTATAATTAAAATTCAGTAAGTTAATTAGCATATTTAAATTGATTCTCATGGTGTCATCAGCTAGCTGTCTTTCATATTATGAAAGATTTCATTTTTTAAAATTAGTGTGCAACATTTCCTGAATATTATGTCTTGGAAGAGCATAATTTAATCAAGCTAAGAACCCTAAGAAAGGATTCACTTTTATTAAAGCTGTGATTCCATTCTAAAATGGAATCATGTTTAGAGGTAAGAAAGTAAAAAAAAAATCACCTCACTATTGGTAAAATTAGCATTATTCATGCAATCATTCAGAGTCTCGGTCAGCAGCTACAAGTAGGAATATTGTCAGATATATATATATTGGTAAGTATCAGTAGAGAGGTAGTCATCTATAGATGAGTGATTCTCCTTGATTGTATTAGAGCACAGGTTACCATTTTACAAACTTTGTAAATTGTTTTATAGTACTGCCAGTTTATTACATTGTAGTGTTCATCATCATTAAGTACAGACTGCAAAAAATTGCCAGATAATAAAAAATTGATTTGCCAGTTCTTTAGCATAAAAAAAGAGTATTACTTGAATACAATATCAGTTTAATACATCCAAGTGTAAAAGAAAAAAGTTACAGGTATAGTTAAGTAGAATGTAACTTATTCACCTAAATTCATCTTAGTCAATATTATTATCATTAGTATGAGTATCAGTTTCTGGCTTTACTGCTATTATAATCAGTATTATAATGATTATTACTATTTGTACGACACACGACACAGATTTTTAACTTTTACTAATAATATCTATGAACAGTAGTATTATAATTATAATTTGCAGTACTGTATACTAAACAATACTCTAATGATTCAGTGAAATATCACAAATTAAAATAAAAGTAATGAAATATCCTTAGCAAATTGTGTATCTACTGTATCTTACAAATATTTGTTCTACTTGAAATTGTTTTAGTTATCTCCAGATAACACATTTCATTGATTAGAAAAGTATACTGTGCTTTTTTACATTTTTTATCAAAGCTACTGGAGTAAAATATTATGACTGATTTTACAGATAAGGTGTGCCCTGAATAAGTAAATAAATTTGTATTGAATTTTTGTAAAAACTCACAAAACTCAAATAGCATTAAAATAAAAAAATTTAGAAGCAATTAAAAACAAATTAAAAAATGTTTAACTCCTACTCCAGTCCAATTTGTGGATGAACTTATGTAATAAAATAATAATAAAAATGAAGTTTATATAGTAATTTTTTTAATTTTCTTATTTTAATTTATAGATGTCACTTGAGGATATGGGAAAACAAGCTTATCAGAAAGCCAACTGGAATGACTTTAAAGGAGCTATTGAAATATTAAATAAAGCTATTAAAAAGTTTCCAAAAGATGCAAGGTTATATAATAATAGATCTTATTGTTATTGCAAATTAAAAGAATATAATAAGTGAGTAAATTTGTATTTATTTGTGTTATAATATTTTTAATTATTGAATTAGTGGCTTATTTGTAATGCTATAGTCCTGAAATATGTATCTGAAAAAGTTGTGATTAGAGGATGCTTGATTTTTTATTCCATTTAACCAACTTCTAAATTCCACCTCTGTGAAATAAGTATTATAATGTTATAAATGAATTATAAACATTTTATGTACTAAGATTAACATCTTGTGGAAGAATGGGGGTAGAAATTTTCTGCTGTGCATTTATGTTTATTCCTTTAGTTTGTATGATTTTTTTTTACAACAGGAATTGAAGGAATGGAAGCTCAGAAATCTGTAGAGTACTTGGTTTATGAAGTTAATCTTTTTTATTGCTTTATAATTTCTAGATTATTTTCTATACTTCCAAAGGAATATAATGTGTAACGTGAGGAGTATCATCCCACCCAGGAATGGATGAGCTGACCCCAATAGCTTGTTTAATGTGGGAGTGAGTATTTTTTAAAAACTTTTCCACCTTATTACAATAATAAAAAAAGAAAAATGTACCAAAAATATTTTAGGTAAAAGTTAAAAGTTTTCTTTTGTTCTGAATGGAAAAAAAAAACAATATTTTTAATCTGGGGAAGTCATCTTAACATTAATTCATTTTTTTTCTTATAATTCAGTATTAATTTATTTTTGGCAAACTCATAAGAAGAAATGATTTGTTATTGAAAGTACTTAGGCAGTAAGAAGAGACAAAAGCCAAAAGATAGGGGGAAAGGCTTCAGATTGATTTACACTGATTGAAATACAAGATTGAATAATATTGCTATCTTCATAAGCAATTTTTGTTAAAATAACAAAGTATAATTAAATGGTAGTGTTTAAGTGAAATTTTAGCTGATGTAGTCAGAAGTGCAACCTCCCCTGGAAAGGGAATGTTTGTTGGAAGTTGCATGAGACAGTTAGGCTAACTAGACTTGATAAGAGTAAGAAGTGAGGTAATGGCTTCTCTAGGGGTGACACAGACATCCAGATGTCAGAGGTGCATTTCAGAAAGTGGGATACTGGAAGTGTTACAAGAGTAATTGCTGAGTTTGATGTTATGGATTGGCCAAGTAGTTGTTGAGGAGGATGAGATCAAGGGTCAGGGTTAATAGTGATCTGAATGACATGTAAATCATGTACTACACTGGCTAGCATGTTCAAAGATGGATTGGAGTGGTGGACTCAGCATAACTAACTTTGTTAAAGTAAATTTTTATTCTCTTTTTTATATAAATTGTGGAATGAGAGACATTAGCACTAACTTTTTCTTGTATTTAATTTGCTGTAGTGACTTAGTAACTTATTTAGTTTCTCTAGTAAGGATTTAATTTTAATAGCACCTTTATGTTATAATAAGTAAATCATAAACATAACATTTTTATTCATTAATTAGAATTTTTAATCATGCTATAGGATGTTAATACTATGGAAATTTATTAATTAATAAGGCTCTGTATTTTCCTTTTTTTATAATATTTGTATGTATGATTTTACCATAAATAGAAATAATGTTATGTACTGTTGCCGAATTGCTTTGACAGCGTGTGGAACCTTAGAACCTTATGGTAGCCTTAAAAAGGGCTGTTTAAGATTTTGTAGTGATGGCCCTAAAAAGGGTTGTTGGAGTGTTTGATGAGTACCCCTTAGAAGGGCTCTTGTGTCTGATTGCTGGTCTCTCGCGATGTTGGCTTGGTTTGTTGGGTTGTAGTCAGGGAGTTCTGGCTCATCCATTGGAGTCGAACTGAACTTCCCCTTAGTGGCAGTTGGTCCCCACTATAGTGTGGCAGTGGTGGCCCTCAGAGCTCCACAGTGGCGGGTTGGCATGGTTGAAGTGATTCTTCCTGAGTGGCACTTGTCTGGCTTCATCTTGACCAGAGGGGCTTCTGCTGGTAGGCCTGTTGGTTGGGCCACCAGCTAGTACATATTGGTAATAGATTCAGATTAATGAATTGGTTGCGTTTGTTACACATGAGCTGCTTCTTGAAGCGTGTAGTAGAACACACCTGCTTTTAACTAAGATGTTACATAATTTCTGCTATATTTCAGTTACATAAAAAAAAGTTTTAGCTCTGAGTGAATGAGTGAGTAGATGGAGTTTTTTAATATCAATCTAAAATGCTGATATTAGCAGAATCTAATTTTATTTAAGCATTAGATGTTAAGTAGTGATTAGTGACAAAACAGACATCATCCCCAACAGGAAGTCTTATTCTTTAAGACTTTGGGGGTTTGTGTTCCCATGGCCCTAGCCTTTGCAGCTTTTCTTCCCACTATATCTAGAGCTGCAGAACACTTTACACTATACACATACACTACACCAAGAACACTACACAATATATACCCTTACACATCTACACAACAACATCCTACACTGTTTCTTCTTATATTTACACTTGATGGTGTTACAACATCTTACAAAACGCAACTGTAACCCAAGGTGGAAACTATCGTGCTGATAGGTGAGTCTCAGATGATTTCCTCTGGGCACCAGGGTGGACCCAGTTGTATTTAGCTCTAGCTCCAGTACGCGTGCGTTCTACTTGAGTGGTTCATTATATTGCTGTTACTTGTGGAACCAAAATTTCAAGTCCTCAACTTAACTCTACGATGGTTAGTGGTCCATCTGAAAAAACCAATACTAATAGTCTTGTGAAAAGACCTTGCTCAGTGTTGTTAGTTTAAGCGTAATGTTTTATGCGTTAGTTTTATCAAAATGTTAGTTTAAGCGGTGACAAGTCAAGTCTGCAGTACAAGAATATCAGATTTGTAGTCTTCAAAATAGTCAGGAAGGTGGCTCTTCATAAGGTCTCGCCTTTCCTAATAAACAAAGTTGTAACCGGTTCAAGTGGTTCCTTGAAGAATGTTAAGAAGTTACGAGACAGATAGATTCTAATCAAATCATTTAATGATGAGCAGAATCAATCTATCTTACGTCTCTGTAATATGGGTAATATAAATATTACTGCAGAATGCCACAAAACCCTAAATATGAGCAGGGGAGTAATTTTTTCCAAGACCTTTTAGACATGGATGTCACTGAAATAGCTTGTGAGTTTCATCCCCAAGATGTTGTAAAAGTAAAGTGTATAATGAAACAGCGGAGTGGAATGGAAGAACCAACACTTTTCCTTATATTGACTTTCAACCTTCCAGTACCATCAGAAAAAATAAAATTTGGTTATCTTTTGGTTCGAGTGCCTTTCGAGTTGAAAAGGCTTCACCTTTTCACCTGAGAAAACAAAATGTATAGTCTTTTCTCATCTGTAGGACCCTTCCATTCTGCAAATTTTTCGCAGCAGTGAGCTAATTACTATTTCTCCTGACATCAGGTTTTTAGGTTTATTTTTTGATAGCCGCCTTACTGAAAGAACCAAAAACAAAATGTTTCAAACTGCTAGATATGCTACAAGTTATTAGCAACACCAATTGGCGAGCCAATAGGTCATGTATGTTGCGATTTTATTATTCCTTCGTTTATTCCCATTTAGATTACAGTTGTATCGCCTACTCTTCAGTATATAATAAAGCACTGAAGATGTTAGATGCTGTAAATCACACTTCTCTCCATCTTTCTACGGTGGCTTTTAGATCAAGCCCTGTCATTAGCATACTTGTTGATGGTGGTGAACCATTACTTTGGGATAGATGTGACCAACTTTCAGCATCTTACTTTGTCCATTTTAAAGGGCAACTGAATCACCTGGCTTTTACCGCAGTTCTTGTGAATCCTAATTTACAAAGATATGAAGGCCATCCATGTTTTACTGCACCTAAGGGTGAATGTACGAAGTGCTATCCAAAAGTTCGGGGAATTTGAATTTCGTGCACGAACCATTGCTGATACGACCTGCTGCTGCTGCTAGATGTGACTAACAGTACTCTTTGTGAATCAGTGTTCCAACAGCTGTGCCGGTGAGAGGCTGCATTGTTGACTTTCGTGCGGTTCTGTAACATTGGCAGATTTTAAAGAGCAAAGAACCTGCATCGAATTTTGCTTCATGCTTAAAAAAACCAGTGCAGAAACCCATCGCATGCTTGTAGAAGCATTTGGTGACAGTGCTATGAGTTAAAGTAAAACTTTTTTGTGGTACAAACAATTCAAAGATGGACGAACAACAGTCGATGACGATGAGCGTTCAGGAAGACCATCAACAAGCGCAACACCGGAAAACATCACGAAAGTGCAAGAGGCTATTGTTGCAGATCGTAGACAAACAATCCATGATGTTTGTACAAATGTCATATGGGTCCGTGCAACGCATCTTGTCGGACAATTTGAACATGAGATGCATTGCCTAAAAATTCGTACCAAGACGAACAGTGACCAGAAACAAAATCATCGCATAGCTGTCTGTAGTGAATTGAAAAATTTAGCCAAAAAATTCCTACCCACCCTATTTATCTGACCTTGCTCCGTATGACTTTTTTCTCTTTCCGAAAATAAAATTTCAATTGAAAAGCCGTAGTTTTAACACAATTGAGGAGATTCAGGAAGAAATGCAGAACGTACTTCGAACACTTACACGTGCAGACTTCCAGGGATAAATGGAATCATGGGAAAAACTCTGGGATCACTGTATCAATGCCCAAGGGGATTACTTTGAAGGAGACAGTGGGAATTATAAGTTATGGTAAGCTATTTTATTTTTTTGGTGAAATTCCCTGAACGTTTGGGTAGCACCTCATATTTGGCGGTTACTGCAGATTTTAAACGTATATTTATTCTTAATAGCAAAATCTATATGTTTGGTCTACCTAATATTGCAAGTCTATTTACTGCAGAACTGTACGCCATCAATAATGCTTTGAATATCGTTAATCCAAAATATCATCATATCCTTATTTGTAGCGACTAGTGCACTCCAAACTTTGGAAGATTTTTATTCTAGACATCTGTTGGTCACTGAACTCTATAACACAATCGCTGAGTTGAACCATCACACAAATGAGTTGAACCAACACACAAGTGAGTTTCTGCTAAATCCCTAGCCATGTAGGAATTGTGGGCAATGAATGCACAGATTCTGCTGCTAAAGACACTTGTAGTCAACATTTTTCCACCAATCGTGTTAATACTTGCGATTTTAGCAATTGTTAAAACATGCTCTTCAAGCAAACTGGCAAGGTGACTGGACTGCCATAGTGGATAATAAACGCTTATACATTAAAAACACTATGTTGCCATGGGACTTGTCTTTCAGAAAACTCCGTCGAGAGGAAGTAGTCCTGTGTCGATTGCAGTTAGGCCATACCAGAGTCACACGCATATCTAATGTCAAAAGTAAATGCACCAACATGTGTTCCATGCAACTGCTGCTTGACTATGTGCCATATCCTTGTGGATTGCATTTGTTATGCAGCCTTGCATTTTAAATTTAAATTGCCCAGGAACATTCGTCAAATCCTGAGCAATGAAAACAAATTTTTGGACCAGATGTTTTTATTTCTTAGAACTGTTAGTATTTTATTTTACATAATTTTTAATAGTTAGGTGTTTTTTTTTTTTACTGTTATGTGTTTCAGTTAAAATCTTTATTTTCTTCTGTTATCCAAGGAGCCCTTTACACTTCTCTCAGAGTTCGTTAAATTTATTTTAGTTTTATAGATATATTAGTTGTTATTTATTTTTAAGTTTTTTATTTCTGATAATAGTTATATTAATCTTTTAATTGATATTTTAGTTTTAAATTTTTTTATGATATTTTATTTGTCTTATTAGTTTTAAGTTTTAGCTTTTTAATCTTTTAATTTTTACCTAGGTTTAGTTTACGTTAATTTTTTAGTCTTCCTGTTATCCAAGTTGGGGCCCTTTACACCCCTCTTGGACTTTATAAATTCTTTTTATTTTTGTTAAATTTTACGATTTTAGTTTTACGCTTATTTTTAATTTTAGTTTTACAGCTGTGATATTAGTTTTTGTTTGATTTTTTAGTTTTTAAGGTAGTTCTAGTTTTTTTAATTATTATATATTTTTTTTGCTATAAAATTTTATTCCGGGCGATGATAATGCCAAAGTGTGCTTTGTCCACAACCCCTCCCCCCCACAAAAAAATAGGTTATAATGCTTTGTTCTGTTACACACAGGACCTGAGAAATCAATGCTGTTCTTCAGAGCTGGTATGTCTACAAAGAATTATCATGGTAGAATGAATTTTGAAAATTTTTTGAAATCGATCATCTGAAAATAAATTACATCCTTTCTACTGGATGCTATTAGTAATAGATAATACCTCCTATCATAGTACTCAGAGGGATATAAGTACCTCCAAAAAAATTATATTTATGCAGGCTGCAAAACAAATATAAGTTATTTTATTTGTATTGAGTAATGCAATAAATGAAAACATTATTGACATTGTGCTAAAGGAAAAGAATTATGTTGTGATGTGATGTGATCCTTTCCTTACTTGTGCTAATTCCATAGAGTTTGTATTGGTTAAAAAGAGGTGACTGGTTAGGGAAAGGAATGTTTATTGTGAATTTTTGATAAGATCTTGAACAAATAGCATTAGTGGCTTTTATTCTGTTGTGACAGATGTTTTGGAAAGGGTACATTGAATATATTAAAAAAGTTGATGAAAACAGCAGTTGGGGGTTGCTAGAACTCAGCCAAAGTTTATAACCTTAGTTGGGTTATGATAGCTTGCTCAAAAATACAATCAACAAAGCGATAAAAACATTTGAAGAAATTGATAAGTCTGATATTACTAATCTACCTGTTTTAAAATATATATTTTTTGTGTTGTTGAAAGTTATTAGAAAAACCGTTACAGAAAATTATTCTAATCCACTGAGCAGTTGTTGAGAAAAAGTAATGTTTGAGAAAATTATATTATGTTCTAGTAAAACAGTAATGTACACTACAAGCACATACGCACCTACGAAACAGTGTTCTGTTGTGCGTTTATTGATAATAAAAACTGATGTTCTTGTGCATGTTATTTAAAAGAGTATATTACTTGTCAATATCTTTTTTTACTGTTGCTGTTCAACGAATAATTTTAGAATTATTTTTCAATTAATCATATGAGTATATCGAAATAGATTATAGATTGATGAAGAGGAGGAGGAGGAGGAAGAGAAGACTCAGAATTATCCAATAGAGATCTCAGTTTGTATTCATTGGAATGTTTGTGCAACCTTTTGTTAGGAGACAACGATAATAATAATAATATTGATTTTGAATGGTGATAATACTTGCAGTGATGGGTGACAGAAAATATTTTGTGGTTTTTATTCTTAATATTTTCAGATTATTTATCTTCCTTAATTTTTTTATATTTGATCATTAATCATTTGATTTGTTTTATTTGTTATCAGGTCATTAGAAGATGCTAATATTATGATTAACTTGTTTCCAAATTATACAAAATCGTACTATCGTAAAGGAGAAGCATTAGTGGGTCTAAATGTTAGTATGGAGCATGGATTGATGATTATTCTTATAATTAATTTAATAATAATAATAATTTAAAAAAAACAAAAGTGGGTGCTACACTTTTTTCATTTTCTGATATGTTATGAAGTAGTTGTAGATAGTTCTGTAATGAGTTATAATCTGTTATGATTATTCTGTAAAACCTATTGGCATTGATTCAAATTTGATAATTTCATAATGATTTAATCTTGGATTAAACCATTATAATTTTACAACATAGATAATAGATTAATACAATTTTGGAGTATCTTCTATTAATGAAGGATTTTTTGGCACTTTTAATGCATAATTCATTGATTGATTAGAATAGTTAAATTTATATTATACTACTTATGTCAAATTGTCTTAAATATATAATAAAATATATATAAGTAATATGTGTAAATAAATAATATGTGTGAACAAAATATGTGTGTGTTACAGAAATTGAAAATGTGTGTTTTGTTTTAGAAATTAAGTGAAGCAGAGAATTGTTTTAAAAAAGTACTAGCATTAGATTCAAGTTGTGATGAAGCTCGCGGACAGCTTTTAGATGTGCAATTAAAATTACTTTGTATGGATGATAGATATAGCAGAAGAGAAGCAGAGAAAGCGTTAAAATTATCAGATTATAACAGAAAGGTACTTTCAATATTTATTTATGATAAATTATGTAACTTATATGTTGCTATTCATTATACAAGGAGATAATTCTCAGAACTAGTGAAAATATTTTTATATATGGACTATATAAAGTTTTGAAAATTAGTAAAACACCTTTTTTGTGGTATCTGTATGATCACATTAGAACTTTATTAATCATGAAGAGGAACATGTTTAATATGATTTTGTTTCAAGTAGATTATCATTTTGAAATTGGTGTTACTATCTTGTTTTAAACTTCTGCAGCTTAATCTTAAATGAAACTTACATGTTGTAAAAACTCCCTGTCAAACAGTTTTATAAATCAGTTTTTCTTATATAAGATAGCAAAAAAGCCAGTTGCAAAAAGTTATAAAATATCAAACTTGCAATCCTTAAATTATCTACATTCATTGCAGTACTTTAATATTTCAGGTGTAATATCTAATTTTGAGGTAATACATACAATGGGATATTATATATTATAAATTACACAAAATATTAAGCCAATGATTACATACAAATGATTTAAAAATAATAACAAATATGATTGTAAAATGAAATGCTGCATATAAATTTTTATATTTCCAATTAATTTAAAATTGCAATGTTTATTTAAATATGAATACTCTGTTACTGTTCAGAATTAAATACCAAATTATTAATTAATTGAATATGTTTAAAATTATAACAAGTAAATTGTTAAATATTTTAATTAACATTTAAAAATTTAACTTAAAATTATTTGACTTTTAAATTAAATTACATATGTTTAAAATTATAAGAAAACATTATTACATTTAATTTTTGTAGTAAGAATAATTGAAAAAAGTTGTAGTAATATATATATATATATAGTCCTTTTATCTATAACTTTTTTATATACATTTTTGTACATATATGTGTATCATTAAACGTGAAATATGTAGCAGTAACTAAAAGTAGTTAAGTTGGTAATTTACTAATTTATTTTACTATTCAAAATAAATAATAATTATCTTCCTTAATGAGTATGATAATTTTATTTATATATCTATCTGGTTTAATTGTAATGTACTCCTAAGTGCAACTACTAAGAAATAGTAATTTTTTAAGTAAAATGTTCATTAACATTAAAAAATTATTTAATGAAAGGCATATTGGATGTAAAAAAAATTAATTAAAAAGATTACTTAAATTTAATACACAGTAAAAAATAAAAATTATTACTTTCAAAATGGGTTAAATCTTGTTCTCACTAAAAGTAAAAATCACTAATTAGATATAGTGAAGAGGGATTTGATATTTTCTTTATCTTGTTCTTGTCAAATTGTTAAGGCAGTTTGTAATGAACCTTTTTTTTAATATTAACACCAAAATAATTTTGGTGGCTGAAAAAAATTATTCTTTTTCATTGCATTTTAAAGAAAAACATTTCTTAACCTTTTTTTACATGATTCATTTTTCCTCTAGTACATTTTAAATTAAAGCATTAAAATTATTTTGTTTTTAAATATTAAAAAATATAATAGAATTAAGTTTACGTCAAATAAAAAAGGTTAATATTAAATAAATTATAAAAAAAAATTCTGCTTAACAATAACTGGTTTCTTATGAGGACTTTGTGTGAGGCTAGAGTGGTGAGGTAGTGCGAGTATCTTGTGTAAGCCAAGACAAATCATAACCATCAACTGGTAACAAACGGGGTGCTCCTGGGGCACTGTTTTGGGAGGTGCAAAGGGGTGCTCTTATAATATCTCTGCAAACAATTGCCCTATCTTCAAAATTCAAACAGCATATTTGTTAGTAGGTTGAAGGCTAATTTTTGTACATCAGGTACACTCTCGATCTAACAGATCATGGCTATTCAGAAATGTTGTTATATTTTTGCAGTCAATCTATGTTCAAAATTTAAATGGGGTTATGTAATTTGCTAGTATAATACAAAATCACGATGGAAACAAACCAGAACAAATAAAGCATTTTTTTTTCAGCAATCGTTTTTTTAAATTTTTAATGTATATCTCTTGTTCTTTAATATGACAGTATTTTCAGCTTTGTGCATTGTCTCACTCAACAAATTACTTCATATAGGAGGTGTAGTGGAATATCCATAAGTTTGGAAAGAGAAATTCACCATTACAATAAAGTGAATTTTACATAATCCTGAAATAATAAAAATTACAATTTTTGTTTGAGTAATGGGTAACATGGTCTTCTCTTATTAGTGTGCAAATTATACAAGCAATAATGACATAATTATAAAAAGTTAGTGAAATTAGCCCTCTGCTTTCTAGATTATGATTGAAATGACTTCAGTTACAATAAAAATAAGTGTTCATAGACTTTCTTAATGTTGTGATTTGGAAATAGTACTGTTTTCTCTTCCAGTAAGGTGATATGGAATATGCTTTGATTATCCAATCAGAGGTAAAAAATAAAAAAGAACTAAGAAAATTTAGAATTACTTCCTTTCCATTTGAAGCTCTGGAGTGGCATAAAATATTACTAATTTTATTATCTTACCTAAACAAGGCTTTTCTACTTAATGACAGACAAAACTATATGAATAAACTGTATGATTATAAAGAATCTAGTAATGTCAGAAAATTGTAAAATCTATACGT